>NC_059214.1:27153768-27273049 GCF_020615455.1 Coregonus clupeaformis | reverse complement strand
AGCTCCCAACATACAACCTATATACTTATTATGGACACAGTATGCTTGCATTATTAGCTATCTTTGTTATTATTTGTTGTTATTTGTTATTAGTCCCATCCTTCAACTCTATTCAATACCTCCCATCTATCTCTGTAACACCATCCATATAGGATTTCTATTTGCCATATATATTTCAACCGTACTGTGATGTTTTACAAAAGTTCTGAACCTTTCTATTCTCATTGCTTCTACAGATTGTGAATTAAAAATAAACATTTTTGCTAAAAGTATTATTATATTATTGATTGATTGACTATGACTTTTCAGATCACCCAGTAATGCTATCTGCAAGGTTAGTTCCAGGTAAATATTGCAACTTTAGCCATTCCTGGACCTGTGTCCAAAAACAAGCTACAAATGGACAGAACCTAAACAAATGATCTAATGATTCTATCTCTTACAGCAAAATCTGCAGAGCTGGGAAGATTGTATCCCCATATAAATAACATTCTATTGGTAGCAAGAATTTTATATAATAATTTAAATTGAAAGATTCTAATTTTTGAATCCGGTGTCGTTTTGCGTGTCAGTTCATAAACACTATGCCATGGGATCGTACGTCAAAGATCTCTTCCCAACTATTTTGCAATCTATATGGGACGGGCTGTGCAATCCTTTGGTCCTTAAGTGAAACTGATATACTTTTTTTATTTATCACAGTTTTCCTTAACCAATTATGTTCTTTAATGCAAGGCCGACAGACAAGTTCCTTACTTTCTCCCCCCTTCAACTTTCTCTCTTCCACTTTTGCGGTAAGGCTGCAATTATTTGGTTGTAATTTTGGGTAGAGCAGACATTTCCATATGTTTTTGTTAGCTGCATGTGCGACATAACTCCACCAGTCCTACCGATGATATCATTTACGAAGATTATACCTAAAGGTTTTTTGTCAATTAGTATATTTGAATTTAACACACAATATTTGTTGCATTATTTGTTCTGTCGTTTCTGGAGGATTAAATTGAAATTGCAACCAACTTTCTATGGCTTGTTTTAGAAATAGTGACATTTGGGAGATTATTTCCTTTTCAAATAACTGAAAGTGAGAGGTTGTAATCTGAATAAAAGGGAAAAAGGCCTTTCTTGAACAGTGGGTGAGACAATCTTACTAATTTGCTTGAGAACCAGTTCGGATTTAAGTATAACTTTTGGATGACTGAAGATTTTAGTGATAGGTCTAATGCTTTAATATTTAATAATTTCTGTCCTCCGAATTCATATTCATTATATAAATATGCTCTTTTAATTTTGTCTGGCTTTGCCGTTCCAAATAAAATTGAATATTTTTTTCTCATATAATTTAAAAAACTGTTTGCTAGGCGTAGGCAAGACCATAAGCAAATAGGTAAACTGGGATAATACTAAAGAGTTAATCAGGGTGATTTTTCCACAAATTGACAGGTATTTTCCTTTCCATGGTAGTAAGATCTTATCTATTTTGCTAACTTTCTATTAAAATTTATTGAAGTGAGATCATTTATTTCCTTTGGGATATGTATTCGAGTATATCTACATCACCATCAGACCATTTTATTGGTAAACTACATGGTAATGTAAAAATTGTATTTTTAGTGATCCAATACGTAATATAGTACATTTGTCATAATTTGGTTTTAATCCAGAGAGGTTAGAAAATGTATCTAGATCCTCTATGAGGCTGTGGAGGGATTCTAGTTGTGGATCTAAAAGAAAACATGAATCATCTGCGTATACAATGACACCTTTGTTTTTAAGCCCTGTATTTCTAATCCTCTGATATTATTATTGGATCTGATTTTAATAGCTAACATCTCGATGGCCACAATAAATAGATATGCCGATAGTGGACAACCTTGTTTCACTCCTCTTGACAGTTTAAAACTTTCTGAGAGAATAGCCATTATTTACTATTTTACACCTAGGGTTACTATACATGATTTTGACCCATTTTATAAGAGATTCTCCAAAATTGAAATGTTCCAGGCATTTATATATAAATTCCAGTCGAACTTTATCAAATGCCTTTTTGAAGTCTGCTATGAATAGCAGGCCTGGTTTCCATATTTTCCATAGTGTTCTATTGTTTCCAATACTTGCCTTATATTATCTCCAATGTATCTTCCATGTAAAAAACCTGTCTGATTAGAATGAATAATATCCGACAATACCTTTTTAATTCTATGCGCTATACATTTTGCTAGGATTTTTTGCATCACAACACTGAAGTGTAAGTGGCCTCCAATTTTGTAAATGGACTGGATCTTTATATTTTCCACTTGTATCCTGTTTCAGTAATAATGAGATCAGACCTTCTTCTTGAGTGTCAGATAATCTACCATTTACATAGGAGTGGTTAAAACATGCTAATAACGGTCCTCTTAGTATAT
This sequence comes from Coregonus clupeaformis, assembly GCF_020615455.1. Lineage (NCBI taxonomy): Eukaryota > Metazoa > Chordata > Actinopteri > Salmoniformes > Salmonidae > Coregonus > Coregonus clupeaformis. Next base: position 27,270,641 of record NC_059214.1, on the reverse strand, counting down.
CAAAAAGGTTTGGTATACCTCGATTGGTATGCCATCCAACCCTGGAGTTTTCCCGGACTTAAAGTCTTTAATTGCATCCAGAAGTTCCTCCTCTGTAATTTCACCTTCACATGAGTCTTTCTGTGTGGCTGTTAATTTGACATTATCAATAGAAAAAAAATCTCTACAATTAGCTTCAGTTAGAGGAGATGGAGGCGACTGAAAAGAAAACATATGCTTAAAATACTTCTGGACCCTTTCTTTCTAAAATTAGCCGCTGAAATTGTCGCAACCCTTATTACTAGCCTGTTCAACCTCTCTTTCGTATTGTCTGAGATCCCCAGAGATTGGAAAGCTGCCACAGTCATCCCCCTCTTCAAAGGGGGTGACACTTTAGATTCAAACTGTTTGTAACGATCCCGGCAGTCTGAGTCGGGTCCTGTCTGTGGACTAGTTTTTTCTGCTCGGGATCTCCAGTTTCCCGAGGGTTCTGGAACGCTCTGGGGAGCTCTCTTGATTTCCGCACCTGCATCCCATCAGCAATCTGCACACCTGGTCCTGATCATCACCCTTCTTAGGCTCTGGCCTAACATCCATTCCCTGCCGGATCGTTAGCCATGAACAGTAGGTTTACCAGAGTATCAGTCTTAGAGCTTCTAGCGTTAGTTTTGTTGTTTTTGCACCTTGTTGGTTTGTTGTTTACTTACCTCCGTTTTGTTCCATCTGCAGTCACTCGTCCGGAACCTTCATCCAACCTCTGCCTGGTGGTACGGCGGCTGCCGAGCCATGATTGGATCAACCACTGCACCCCCCAACAACTAATCAACGCCGCCCGCTCTGTTCCCTGGATTATTCAGCATCACTCTTGAATTTGTAAATAAACACTCACCTTCGTTTCAACTTACCTTGTCCTGGTCTGCTTCTGGGTTCTGGCTTTGTAACTTCGTGACAGAAACGATCCGGCCAGTAATGAACCCAGCGGACCTGGACTCTGTTACGCCATGCCATTACCCATCAGGAGAAGATGTTGGGCCATCATAGCACGGAGCTACAGGAGATCGCGTTGGCAGTTCGGAACCTTTCTACCGGTCTGACGGAGGTCCAGAACCAGCGCAAGTTTCGGTGGAGGATCCACACCGGTTTCACCCATCTCGCCTGCCGCGCTGGAGCGGTGTCCTTCCGTGAGCCCAAGGTTCCGACGCCGGATAAATATGAGGGGAGCTGGGAAGATGCCGTTCTTTCCTTATGCAGTGTGGGTTAGTGTTCGATCTACAGCCCTACTCTTATGCACAGACAAGGCTAGGATAGCCTTTGTGATTGAGTTGCTGCGTGGTCGAGCGCTGGAGTGGGCTTCCAGCCGTTTGGGAACGACAAGACCCCCTGCATGGCTTCATACCAGGGGTTCACGGCCGAGATGAGAAGCTCTTCGACCATTCCGTCCGAGGGAGGACGCAGCTAGGCGCCTGTTTTCGCTCCACCAAGGAACTCGTAGCGTGGCCGACTTCGTGATCGAGTTCAAGACGTTGGCTGTGGAGAGTGGGTGGAATGAGGAGTCTCTGCAAGCGGCCTTTTACCAGGGTCTGTCGGAGCAGCTCAAGGATGAGCTGATCTCCTATCCGGAGCCTAGTGACCTGGACAGCTTGGTAGCCTTGTCTATTCGGGTGGATAATCGAGTCCGAGAGCGAAGGAGGGAGAAGCAATGGGGTCCGTCCAGTCGATCAGCTTCTCAGTTCCCAGTCGGGTCGGGTGGTGGACCAGAACACGTCGATCATTCTCCACCACAAAGGATTAGTGGAGAGGTCCTCTCTCCCGATTCTGAACCCATGCAAGTGGGGGCGGCACGGGTTAACCAAGGAGGAGCGTCAACATAGACGTAAGACCAACTGCTGCCTCTACTGTGGTAGCTCGGGACATTACATCTCCACTTGTTCCCGCGGCGTCAAACTGCCCGGCTCGCAAAGTTGGGAGGACTTTTAGCGAGCCAGTTTCAACCTCTCAGTACTCTGTCAGACCCCGTTTCCGGCTACCCTTGTGAACAGGAATCAGAGCTTAGCGATTAACGCTTTTATCGATTCAGGTGCCGATGGAAGCTTTCTTGATGCCGAGTTGGTGGAACAGCTGGGGCTTTCCAAGGAGCAATTGCGGAAGCCATTGAAGCGACCACTCTGAACGGCAGTAGTCTGGCACGTATCACGATGAGGACTGAACCGGTTAAGATGCTGTTGTCGGGGAATCATTCGGAGATGATTTCATTCTTCATTCTGCCGTCTTCCCATGTTCCTCTGGTCCTTGGATACCCCTGGCTGAAGGAACACAATCCCACGTTCGATTGGGTGACGGGCAAGGTAACGAGTTGGAGTCTTGATTGTCATGCTAACTGTCTCAAGACTGCCTGTCCCCATTCGGTTCCCAGTCAGGTGATTGAGGCTAAACCCCCAGATTTGTCCCTGGTTCCCGAGACATATCACGATTTGGGGGAAGTGTTCAGTAAGCAGAAGGCTCTGTCACTCCCTCCCCACCCGACCATATGATTGTGCCATCAACCTGTTCCCTGGAGCTGTCTACCCCAAGGGAAGGTTATACAGTATCTCCCGCCCTGAACGTGAGGCTTTGGAGACCAACATCAAGGAGTCCCTAGCTGCTGGTCTCGTTCGTCCCTCGTCATCACCCCTGGGGCAGGATTCTTCTTTGTGGGTAAGAAGGATGGCTCTCTTCGACCGTGTATTGATTATCGGGGGTTGAATGACATCACGGTCAAGAACAAGTATCCCCTGCCCTTGATGAGTTCTGCCTTCGACTCCTTACAGGGTGCTACGGTGTTCACCAAGCTAGACCTACGCAATGCGTATCACATGGTCCGGATCAGAGAGGGAGACGAGTGGTTGACGGGTTTCAATACACCGATGGGTCACTCGAGTATCAGGTGATGCCGTTTGGACTGACCAATGCTCCAGCGGTATTCCAGAGTATGGTGAACAGCGTCCTGAGAGATATGATCGGGGTCTCTTTGTGTTTGTTTACCTGGATGACATTCTGATCTTCTCGAAGGAACCTTCCGACCACGTCCAGCATGTCCGGCAGGTTCTGCAGCGAGTGTTGGAGAATCGCCTGTTCGTGAAGGCCGAGAGTGCGAGTTTCACGCCCACACGACATCCTTTCTCGGGTACATCATCTCCAGGGGAGAGATTAGGATGGACCAGGAGAAGGTTAGAGCGGTTCTGGAATGGGCCCAGCCCGGTACGAGATTGCAGCTCCAGAGATTTTTGGGGTTTGCGAATTTCTACCGCAGATTCATCCGGGATTACAGCCGTGTGGCCGCTCCGTTAACTGCCTTGACTTCCAGTATCAGGAACTTCAAGTGGAATCCGGAGGCGGATCGGCGTTTCTGGATTTGAAGAGGCGATTCACCAACGCACCGATTCTCTCTCAACCGGACACGGCCCGTCCAGTTCAGCCGTTGAAGTGGACGCGCGTCTGATGTGGGAGTTGGCGCCATCCTGTCGCAGCGATGCTCCACGGACAGTAAACTCCATCCCTGCGCCTACTACTCTCGTCGCCTTTCGCCTGCGGAGAGGAATTACGGTGTGGGTAACCGGGATCTTCTCGCGGTGAAACTTGCCTTGGAGGAGTGGCGCCACTGGTTGGAGGGGGCGGAGCAACCGTTTATTGTCTGGACTGACCACAAGAATCTTGCTTACGTGCAATCGGCTAGACGTCTCAACTCCCGTCCAGGCCAGGTGGTCGTTGTTTTTCGGACGTTCAATTTTTTCCTGACGTTCCGACCTGGATCTAAGAACGGCAAGGCGGGCCTTGTCTCGGATGTTCTCCAAGACGGAGGATAGTGGGTCCAAGACAGAGACAATTCTCCCCCGGAACTGCGTCGTGGGAGCTGTTAGGTGGAAGATTAGGAGGAGGTGATGGCGGCTCTTCGGACGAGCCCGGTCCGTGCGGTCCACCCGGTCGGTTGTTTGTGCCTGAGTCGGTTCGTCCTCGCGGTCCTCAAATGGTCCCACGCCAGCAAGATGGCTTGTCACCCTGGCGTGGCTCGGACGATGGCGTTTTCGCAGACGTTTTTGGTGGCCTGCCATGGCCGAGGATACTCGGGGTGTGTGTTGCTGCCTGTCCAGTGTGTGCGCAGAATAAGGGTACCAATCGGCCCAGCTCTGGACTACTTCACCCCCCTTCCTATTCCCCGCGACCATGGTCGCATCTGGCCCTGGACTTTGTCACTGGGTTGCCCGCTTCTGAGGGGAACACGGTCGTTCTGACTATCGTGGACAGATTCAGCAAGTTCGCCCACTTTGTGCCAAGTGCCAAGCTTCCCTCTGCCTCGGAGACGTCCGAGATCCTGGTTAGGGAGGTTTTCAGGGTCCACGGGTTTGCCCAGTGATCTCGTTTCCGACCGTGGCCCTCAGTTTACCTCTGCTGTCTGGAAGTCCTTCTGTTTGGCCATTGGAGCTACAGTCAGTCTCACATCTGGTTTTCACCCCAATCTAATGGTCAGGCGGAGAGAGCCAACCAGAAGATGGAATCCACGCTACGCTGCCTGGCCTCTTCCAACCCCACCTCCTGGGTCTCTCAGTTGCCTTGGGTTGAGTATGCCCACAATACTCTCCCTACATCTGCCACTGGGATGTCTCCCTTCCAGTGCCTGTATGGCTACCAACCTCCCTTGTTCCCTTCTCAGGAGAAGGGAGCTCTCAGTGCCTTCTGTTCAGGCCCATATTCGTCGTTGCCACCGGACCTGGCATCGGGCCAGAAAGGCACTCCTTAGAGTTTCGGACCGGTATCAGCTCCAGGCGAATCGTCGCCGGATCCCCGCTCCCACCTACACCATCGGAGATAGGGTCTGGTTGGCCTACACGGGGATCTTCCTTTACGGACTGAGTCTAGGGAGTTGTCCAAGTTCTTGGTCCGTTTGTGGTGGAGAAGGTGATCAACCCGGTGGCAGTTCGACTCAAACTCCCGAGGACGCTCAGAGTCCATCCCACCTTTCATGTCTCCTGCCTCAAGCCTGTTTTCCTCAGTCCTCTGTTGCCTCCTCCGCCTCCTCCTCCTCCTCCTCGGATGATCGGAGGTGGTCCTGCCTACACGGTGCGGGCGCATCATGGATTCCAGACGGCGGGGCCGGGGTTTCCAGTATCTCGTGGACTGGGAGGGGTATGGTCCTGAAGAGAGGAGTTGGATTCCGCGGCGACAGATCCTAGATGCTGACTTCATCCGTGACTTCTACCGCCTCCATCCTGGCGCTCCGGGAGTCCGCCCGGTGGCGTTCGTCGGAGGGTACTGTAACGATCCCGGCAGTCTGAGTCGGGTCCTGTCTGTGGACTAGTTTTTTCTGCTCGGGATCTCCAGTTTCCCGAGGGTTCTGGAACGCTCCGGGAGCTCTCTTGATTTCCGCACCTGCATCCCATCAGCAATCTGCACACCTGGTCCTGATCATCACCCTTCTTAGGCTCTGGCCTAACATCCATTCCCTGCCGGATCGTTAGCCATGAACAGTAGGTTTACCAGAGTATCAGTCTTAGAGCTTCTAGCGTTAGTTTTGTTGTTTTGCACCTTGTTGGTTTGTTGTTTACTTACCTCCGTTTTGTTCCATCTGCAGTCACTCGTCCGGAACCTTCATCCAACCTCTGCCTGGTGGTCGGCGGCTGCCGAGCCATGATTGGATCAACCACTGCACCCCCAACAACTAATCAACGCCGCCCGCTCTGTTCCCTGGATTATTCAGCATCACTCTTGAATTTGTAAATAAACACTCACCTTCGTTTCAACTTACCTTGTCCTGGTCTGCTTCTGGGTTCTGGCTTTGTAACTCGTGACACTGTTACAGACCTATATCCATCCTGCCCTACCTTTCGAAAGTATTTGAAAGCTAAGTTAACAAACAGATCACCGACCATTTCGAATCCCACCGTACCTTCTCCGCTATGCAATCTGGTTTCCGAGCTGGTCATGTGTGTACCTCAGCCACGCTCAAGGTCCTAAACAATATTATAACTGTGATCGATAAAAGACAGTACTGTGCAGCCGTCTTCATTAACCTGGCCAAGGCGTTCAACTCTGTCAATCACCGCATTCTTATTGGCAGACTAAATAGCCTTGGTTTCTCAAATGACTGTCTCGCCTGGTTCTACCAACTACATCTCAGATAGAGTTCAATGTGTCAAATCGGAGGGCCTGTTGTCTGGACCTCTGGCAGTCTCTATGGGAGTGCCACAGGGGTTCAATTCTCGGGCCGACTCTATTCTCTGTGTATATCAATGATGTCGCTCTTGCTGCTGGTGACTCTCAGATCCACCTCTCGCAGACGACACCATTTTATATACATCTGGCCCTTCATTGGACACTGTGTTAAGAAACCTCCAAAACGAGCTTCAATGCCATACAACACTCCTTCCATAGCCTCCAACTGCTCTTAAACGCTAGTAAAACTAAATGCATGCTCTTCAATCGAATGCTGCTTGCATTCAACCCGGCCCAACTAGAATCACTATTCTCGTGGGGTCTGACTTAGAATATGTGGACAACTACAAATACCTAGGTGTCTGGTTAGACCGTAAACTCTCCTTCCAGACTCTAAAGCATCTCAATCCAAAGTTAAATCTAGAATCGGCTTCCCTGTTGCAGCAAAGCCTCCTTCACTCATGCTGCCAAACATGCCCTCGTGAAACGGACTATCCTACCGATCCTTGACTTCAGCGATGTCATTTACAAAATAGCCTCCAACACTCTACTCAGCAAATTGGATGCTGTCTATCACAATGCCATCCGTTTTGTCTGCGCCCATATACTACCCACCATTGTGACCTGTATGCTCTCGTTGGCTGGCCCTCACTACATATTCGTTGGCCAAACCCACTGGCTCCAGGTCATCTATAAATCACTGCTAGGTAAATCCCTGCCGTATCTTAGCTCATTGGTCACCATAGCAACACCCATCCGTAGTATGCGCTCCAGCAGGTATATCTCACTTGTCACGGTTAACTAAGCCAGAACCCAGAAGCAGACCAGGACACGGTACGTGAGACAAAGGTGAGTGTTTATTTATAGAGTCCGAGTGAAGCTGAATAATCCAGGGAACAGAGCGGGTGGCGTGGATGGGTTGTGGAGGGTGCAGTGGTTGGTCGGTACTGGCACGCAGCCGCCGACCATCAGGCAGAGGTTGGGTGAAGGTTCGGGTGAGAGACTGCAGACAGAACAAAACGGAGGTGAGTACACAGCAAATCAACAAGGTGCAAAACAACAAAACTAACGCTAGAACTCAAAGGCTGATACGCTGACAAACATACTGTTCATGGCTAGCGATCCGGCAGGAACTGGATGTTGGGCCAGGAGCCTAAGAAGGGTGATGATCAGGACCAGGTGTGCAGATTGCTGATGGGATGCAGGTGCGGAAAACCAGAGCGCTCCCCGGAGCGTTCCCGAACCCTCGGGAAACTGGAGAATACGAGCAGGAACACTAGTCACCAGACAGGACCCGACTCAGACAGCCGGGATCGTCCAGTACCCCCCTCCGGCCCGAACGCCACCGGGCGACTTCCGGAGCGCCAGGATGGAGGCGGTAGAAGTCACTGATGAGGTCTGCGTCTAGGACCTGTCGCCGCGGAATCAACTCCTCTCCTCAGGGGCTACCCTCCCAGTCCACGAGATACTGGAACCCCGGCCCCGCCGTCTGGAATCCATGATGCGACGCACCGTGTAGGCAGGACCCCTCGATCATCCGGAGGAAGAGGAGGAGGCGGAGGAGGCAACAGAGGACTGAGGAAGACAGGCTTGAGGCAGGAGACATGAAAGTGGGATGGACTCTCAGCGTCCTCGGTAGTTTGAGTCGAACTGCCACTGGATTGATCACCTTCTCCACCACAAGCGGACCAATGAACTCCGGCAACAACTCCAGACTCAGTCCGTAGCGGAAGATCCCGTGTGGCCAACCAAACCCTATCTCCGGTGGTATGGTGGGAGCGGGAATCCGGCGACGATTCGCCTGGAGCTGATACCGGTCCGAAACTCTAAGGAGTGCCCTTCTGGCCCGATGCCAGGTCCGGTGGCAACGCCGAATATGGGCCTGAACAGAAGGCACTGAGAGCTCCTTCTCCTGAGAAGGAAACAGGGGAGGTTGGTAGCCATACAGGCACTGGAAGGGGAGACATCCCAGTGGCAGATGTAGGAAGAGTATTGTGGGCATACTCAACCCAAGGCAACTGAGAGACCCAGGAGGGGTGGGGTTGGAAGAGACCAGACAGCGTAGCGTTGATTCCATCTTCTGGTTGGCTCTCTCCGCCTGACCATTGGATTGGGGGTGAAAACCAGATGTGAGACTGACCGTAGCTCAATGGCCAAACAGAAGGACTTCCAGACAGCAGAGGTAAACTGAGGGCCCACGGTCGGAAACGATATCACTGGGCAAACCGTGGACCCTGAAAACCTCCCTAACCAGGATCTCGGACGTCTCGAGGCAGAGGAAGCTTGGCAATTGGCACAAAGTGGGCGAACTTGCTGAATCTGTCCACGATAGTCAGAACGACCGTGTTCCCCTCGAAGCCGGGCAACCCCGTGACGAAGTCAGGGCCAGATGCGACCATGGTCGCGGGGAATAGGAAGGGGTGAAGTAGTCCAGAGCTGGGCGATTGGTACTCTTATTCTGCGCACACACTGGACAGGCAGCAACAAAACCCCGAGTATCCTCGGCCATGGCAGGCCACCAAAACGTCTGCGAAGAAACGCCATAGTCGAGCCACGCCAGGGTGACAAGCCATCTTGCTGGCGTGGGACCATTTGAGGACAGCAGGACGAACCGACTCAGGCACAAACAACCGCCGGGTGGACCGTTACGGGACCGGGCTGAGTCGAAGGGCCGCCAGCACCTCCTCTCAATCTTCCACATAACTGCTCCCACGACGCAGTTCCGGGGAGGATTGTCTCGGTCTTGGACCCACTCTCCTCCGTCTTGGAGAACATCCGGGGACAAGGCGTCGCCTTGCCGTTCTTGATCCAGGTCGGAACGTCAGGGTAAACTTGAATCGCCGAAAAAACAACGCCCACCTGGCCTGGCGGGAGTTGAGACGTTTAGCCCGATTGCACGTAAGCAAGATTCTTGTGGTCCGTCAGACCATAAACGGTTGCTCCGCCCCTCCAACCAGTGGCGCCACTCCTCCAAGGCAAGTTTCACCGCGAGAAGCTCCCGGTTACCCACATCGTAATTCCTCTCCGCAGGCGAGAGCGGCGAGGTAGTAGGCGCAGGATGGAGTTTACTGTCCGTGGAGCATCGCTGCGACAGGATGGCGCCAACTCCCACATCAGACGCGTCCACTTCAGCGGCGAACTGACGGGCGTGTCCGGTTGAGAGAGAATCGGTGCGTTGGTGAATCGCCTCTTCAAATCCAGAAACGCTCGATCCGCCTCCGGATTCCGACTTGAAGGTCCTGATGCTGGAAGTCAAGGCAGTTAGCGGAGCGGCCCACACGGCTGTAATCCCCGGATGAATCTGCGGTAGAAATTCGCAAACCCCAAAAATCTCTGGAGCTGCAATCTCGTACCGGGCTGGGCCCATTCCAGAACCGCTCTAACCTTCTCCTGGTCCATCCTAATCTCTCCCCTGGAGATGATGTACCAGAAAGGATGTCGTGTGGGCGTGAAACTCGCATCGGCCTTCACAAACAGGCGATTCTCAACAATCGCTGCAGAACCTGCCGGACATGCTGGACGTGGTCGGAAGGTTCCTTCGAGAAGATCAGAATGTCATCCAGGTAAACAAACACAAAGAGACCGATCATATCTCTCAGGACGTCGTTCACCATACTCTGGAATACCGCTGGAGCATTGGTCAGTCAAACGGCATCACCTGATACTCGGTGACCCATCGGTGTGAAACCGTCAACCACTCGCCCTCTCTCTGATCGGACCGGTGATACGCAGCGTAGGTCTAGCTTAGTGAACACCGTAGCACCCTGTAAGGAGTCGAAGGCAGAACTCATCAAGGGCAGGGGATACTTGTTCTTGACCGTGATGTCATTCAACCCCCGATAATCAATACACGGTCGAAGAGAGCCATCCTTCTTACCCACAAAGAAGAATCCTGCCCCAGGGGGTGGTGAGCGAGGACGAGCGGGACCAGCAGCTAGGGACTCCTTGATGTAGGTCTCCAACGCCTCACGTTCAGGTCGGGAGATACTGTATAACCTTCCCTTGGGGTAGACAGCTCCAGGAACCAGGTTGATGGCACAACCTGTATGGTCGGTGGGGAGGGAGTGACAGAGCCTTCTGCTTGCTGAAAACTTCCCCCAAATCGTGATATGTCTCGGGAACCAGGGACAAATCTGGGGGTTTAGCCTCAATCACCTGACTGGGAACCGAATGGGGCAGGCAGTCTTGAGACAGTTAGCATGACAATCAAGGCTCCAACTTGCGTTACCTTGCCCGTCACCCAATCGAACGTGGGATTGTGTTCCTTCAGCCAGGGGTATCCAAGGACCAGAGGAACATGGGAAGACGGCAGAATGAAGAATGAAATCATCTCAGAATGATTCCCCGACAACCGCATCTTAACCGGTTCAGTCCTCATCGTGATACGTGCCAGACTACTGCCGTTCAGAGTGGTAGCTTCAATGGCTTCCGCAATTGCTCCTTGGAAAGCCCCAGCTGTTCCACCAACTCGGCATCTAGAAAGCTTCCGTCGGCACCTGAATCGATAAAGCGTTAATCGCTAAGCTCTGATTCCTGTTCATAAGGGTAGCCGGGAAAGCGGGTCTGACAGAGGTATTGGAGGTCGAAACTGCTCGCAAAGTCCTCCCAACTTTAGCGAGCCGCGCGGTTTGACGACCCGACTGGATCCTGAGAAGCTGATCGGTTGGACGGAACCCATTGCTTCTCCCTCCTTCGTCTCGGACTCGATTATCCACCCGAATAGACAAAGCTACCAAGCTGTCCAGGTCACTAGGCTCGGATAGGAGATCAACTCATCCTTGAGCTGCTCCGACAGACCCTGGTAAAGGCCGCTTGCAGAGACTCCTCGTTCCACCCACTCTCCACAGCCAACGTCTTGAACTCGATCACGAAGTCGGCCACGCTGCGAGTTCCTTGGCGAAGCGAAACAGGCGCCTAGCTGCGTCCCTCCCTCGGACGGAATGGTCGAAGAGCTTCCTCATCTCGGCCGTGAACCCCTGGTATGAAGCCATGCAGGGATCCTGTCGTTCCCAAACGGCTGAAGCCCACTCCAGCGCTCGACCACGCAGCAACTCAATCACAAAGGCTATCCTAGCCTTGTCTGTGGCATAAGAGTAGGGCTGTGGATCGAACACTAGTCCACACTGCATAAGGAAGGAACGGCATCTTCCCAGCTCTCCCTCACTTATCCAGCGTCGGAACCTTGGGTCACGGATGGACACAGCTTCCAGAAGCGGCAGGCGAGATGGGTGAAACCGGTAGTGGATCCTCCACCGGACACTTGCGTTGGTTCTGGACCTCCGTCAGACCGGTAGAAAGGTTCGAACGACAACGCGATCTCCTGTAGTACCGTGCTATGATAGCCCAACATCTTCCTGCTGGGTAATAGCATGGCGAAGACAGAGTCCAGGTCCGCTGGGTTCATTACTGGCGGATCGTTCTGTCACGGTTAACTAAGCCAGAACCCAGAAGCAGACCAGGACACGGTACGTGAGACAAGGTGAGTGTTTATTTATAGAGTCCAGTGAAGCTGAATAATCCAGGGAACAGAGCGGGTGGCGTGGATGGGTTGTGGAGGGTGCAGTGGTTGGTCGGTACTGGCTCGGCAGCCGCCGACCATCAGGCAGAGGTTGGGTGAGGTTCCGGGTGAGAGACTGCAGACAGAACAAAACGGAGGTGAGTACACAGCAAATCAACAAGGTGCAAAACAACAAAACTAACGCTAGAACTCAAAGGCTGATACGCTGACAAACATACTGTTCATGGCTAGCGATCCGGCAGGAACTGGATGTTGGGCCAGAGCCTAAGAAGGGTGATGATCAGGACCAGGTGTGCAGATTGCTGATGGGATGCAGGTGCGGAAAACCAGAGCGCTCCCCGGAGCGTTCCCGAACCCTCGGGAAACTGGAGAATACGAGTAGGAACACTAGTCACCAGACAGGACCCGACTCAGACAGCCGGGATCGTCACATCACTGGTCATCCCGAAAGCCAACACCTCCCTTTGGCCGCCATTCCTTCCAGTTCTCTGCTGCCAATGACTGGAACGAACTGCAAAAATCTCTGAAGCTGGAGACTCTTATCTCCCTCACTAACTTTAAGCATCAGTTGTCAGAGCAGCTTACCGATCACTGCACCTGTACACAGCCCATCAGTAATTAGCCCACCCAACTACCTCATCCCCATATTGTTATTTATTTTGCTCATTTGCACCCCAGTATCTCTATTTGCACATCATCTTCTGCACATCTATTACTCCAGTGTTAATAGTAAATTGTAATTATTTTGCACTATGGACTATTTATTGCCTTACCTCCATAACTTACTACATTTGCACACACTGTATATAGATGTTCTATTGTGTTATTGACTGTACGTTTTGTTTATCCCATGTGTAACTCTGTGTTGTTGTTGTTTTTATCGCACTGCTTTGCTTTATCTTGGCCAGGTCGCAGTTGTAAATGAGAACTTGTTCTCAACTGGCTTATCTGGTAAATAAAGGTGAAATAAAATAAAAAATAAAATAAGAGATCATAGCTTCAACTGGATTCACCTGGTCAGCCTTGTCATGGAAAAGAGCATGTTCATAATGTACACTCAGTGTACATACAGTATATCCCCCCTGTATATTGAATATCCTCACTGTAAATCAGTTTATACTCAGGAGTTTTATGTTTTATGTTTACTGTGTTTATATTGTATATTCTGCATGTTGACCAAGGTAGGACTTGTGTCTGTAGTGTTTGTACATTGTCTATTGCTGGCAGCACCTATTCACTAAGTCAAATTCTGGGGATGTGTAAATGTACGTTGAATAACGTGATTCGGATTCTGAAAGGATTAGCGCACCCTTTTCCCCTATACATAGTGTTGCCTGAAGTGTCATCGATGACGATATTGTGACGATATTGATCAGCCTACCTGAATTCCCCATCCCCGTCCTCTCTACGGTGTCATCAGATACATTGATAAGCCTATTAGTGTTTGGCTCTCTACTCTCTCTCTCTCTATGGCCTGGTCCCCATTTGTTCCTCTAGCCCTCTCTCCTCTGGTGTATCTGGTTAATTGTTATCATGCTTCAATATCATTACAGCCTGTAGAGTAGGACACTTGAGACTCCTGACAATTACAGTTGTGATGGTGGGGGGCTTAGACTTAGGTTGCATCCCAAATGGCACCCTATTCCCAACAGTGCACTACTTACAAATGGCACCTATTCCCTACATAGTGCACTATTACAAATGGCACCCTATTCCCTACAGTGCACTATATAGGTAATAGGTGCCATTTGGGACATAGACTTAGAGACAGGATGCATGTTGTGAGTTGGGGGTGAGTATTACATTATCATTGATTAATTGAGGGGAGCATGTAGGAGATGTGAGCCTGCATCTAGCAGCAGTAGTAGTAGCAAGGAGGGAGGCAGAGAGGCCTCAGTGTGTGTAGAGGAATGTGTGTCAGTGTGACACAGACAGTAAAAGGATTAGGGAGATTAGGGAGATGTGTGTGTGAGAGAGAGAGAGAGAGAGAGAGAGAGAGAGAGAGAGAGAGAGAGGAGTGTTGGTCAGTGCTGCATTAGAATGCATATACTCACAGTGGAGGTCGTTTTAATGATGAGTGCCTGTGTGCGTGTGTGCGTGCGTCCGCATGTATTTGAAGGGGTAAAAATAAACAGTGTTTACTTGCAGCTTTGATTAAACAGTGTGAAAAAGTGTGGACATATTGACAATGTATCTGTGTACTGTAAGAGTGTATCTGTAATGATGAGCCCAGCAGGACCATTTAGAAACCACGCTGTGCAACCTTATGTTGTAGAATCCACATGATATCTCATTCTATACATATGGTTGTCACTGTTCATGATTATGATTTACATCAATGAGATACTGTATGAAGAACAGAGGGCTTAGTTTGCTTCCCAAATGGCACCCTTTTCAACAAGCTCTCACAGTCTCACTGCAGAATTAGACGTTCATCCACATTCTCCAAACGTCAAATTCCGAAGGGTTTTTATTGTTCCTGCTGCTCTGTATCGTTCCATTTCTCCAAACGTAACATTTCAAAGTTATGGGTTAAGTTTAGGCTAAGGTAAGGGTTAACGTTGGTTAAGGTAAGGGTTAAGATTTGGGATAAGGTTCAAACAAAAAAGAAAAAACCACAACTGGGATCGAACATGCAACCTTCTGATCCAAAGTCATGGGATTACACCTATCAACCATCTGCCATCCTCGTCCACAACACATCATGGTAATAGCGCTCACTGTTGCCCCTAGTGGCCGGTTTTGAAGGCATTTTCCTCAGGACAATTTCAATGTCAATTTTGAACGATCTCCCTTTTCCCTATACTGTATGGTGCACTAATGGACCCTTGTCAACATTTGGGCACTAAATATGGAATAGGGTGCCATTTGGGACGTAGTGGTTTTTTTTTAACGTCATTTAGCAGATGCTCTTATCCAGAGTGCATACATTATTTTTTATTTTTTCATACTGGCCCCCCGTGGGAATCGAACCCACAACCCTGGCTTTGCAAACACCATGCTCTACCAACTGAGCTACCTCCCTGCCGGCCATTCCCTCCCCTACCCTGGACGACGCTGGGCCAATTGTGCGCCGCCCCATACATGACATGCAGAACTATGAGTTGCAGCATCCAGACATAATAGAGACCCTTCAACCGCTCCAATAACCACAGCAAACTCTATAGATCCAATATCGGATTAGACACACACGCAGGCAGGCACGCAGGCAGGCAGGCAGGCACGCACATACACACACTTTGACCACCCTCCCCTCCACTTCGACCCCTTTCAGTCTGCTTGTCAGTCTGCTGACCATGTTCCCATTGACTACCCTCCTTCCCCCCTGCTGCCCCCTCGCTGCCCCTCTGCCCCCCTGCTGCCCCCGTGCCCACCAACCCTCGCCCCTGCTTCGTTTTTAAAGATCAAACCCCTTGCCCCCCCCTTCCCCCCACAGTGAGAGGAGAGTGGGTGAGTGATCAGGGGAGAGTAAGGGAGGAGAAAGGAGTCCTGGCGGGGGGGGTGATGGTGGAGGGGTGAAGAGTGAGGGAGGGAATGAGGAGTCCTGGAGGGCGCCGGCCCTCATTGAGATTCCCAGCGAGTGAGCTGCCAATGCTGCGGTCCTGCGGCCCGGCTGGGCAGAATATGGCAGGGTCAGCAGAAACAGCCTGCTGCTAGGGCTAGGGTAGAGATGCTGCCCACTGAGAGAGCACCATGCACCATGCCCAGCAACAGACCCCCTCCTAACCCTCTCTCCTAACCCCCCACCACCTCCACCAGCACCGGTCCATAGCCCACTAGCCAGCCTCCCATATCCCAACCCCCTACCTCCCGCCTCCACTACCACCACCAATCCAAACCCACTGTCCACCAGTCAGTCACCACAGCTGGCTACTTCCCTGTGCTTACCAAACTCACACTGCCTCCTAGAGGCAAGGAGATGTACAGCACAGCTCAGGGCACTAGTCACCCCATTAACCCAGTGTACCAGCGTGACTCACTGGCAGCTTTGAAACAACAGGCAGGCCAGGATGAATACAGGGGAACTCTGTATAGTCAGAGACCAGTCTTTTTTTACCGTCAGATTCAGTAAACACTGTATAGTGCACTACTTTTGACCAGGACCCATACGGCTCTGGTCAAAAGTAGTGCACTATATAGGGAATAGGGTGCATTTGGGACATATCCTGTGTGTATTGAATCCATTCACCTGTTGACCCAGACTGCAGAGGCGTATGTATTGGCAGTGGGTTGTTGTATGGATTGAGTACATGATGAATGTGTCTGGGGCATGCAGGTACATTGGGGAGATATAGTATGTCATTCTGTGTATCTGTGTGTTAATGTTTAACAGTACAGTATCTGGCCGGGCTCAGAGGAGATTAAAATAGACCAAGGCTGTGTGGGAGGTACACTCTTAGAAACAATGTTTCCAAAAGGGTTCTTCAACTGTCCCCATAGGAGAACCCTTTTTGGTTCCAGGTAGAACCCTTTTTGGTTCCATGTAGAACTCTTTTTGAGTTCCATGTAGAACCCTTTGTCGAAAGGGTTCTACGTGGAATCCTAAAGGGAACTCCCTGGAACCAAAAAGGGTTCTTCAAAGGGTTCTCCTATGGGGAAAGCTGAAGAACCCTTTTAGGTTCTAGATAGCACCTTTTTTTCTAAGTGTAGGAATAATCAATTCTCCTCCAGAGAGAGAAGGAGAGGGGGAGGAAGGGTGGGGAGTAGGAGGACAGAGTTGGCGGAGGGATGGAGGGATGGCGAGAGAGAGAGTCAGAGGTGGTACTAAAGCCTGGGAGCTGAGTCATGCTGACAGGCTCCTCTGGCGGCCATGATGGTTCCATTGATTATCTGTTTCCGATGCTTCTACTGCCAGTAGACAGGGAGATCAGTGACCAAGAGGAAGGAAGGAAGCCAAGCCTATCTCATCTCCATGAATCAGAGTGGAATCACTGACCCCTCTACTGCCCTGTCACAATGCTGTCAGCCTGTCCAATGACACTACCAATGACATGGTTCAATGGACGACAAATTTCTACAACACACAAATACTGATTTAGACTAAATAAGTGTGATCTGTGCATTTCTGCTATCAGCCTTTTCTTCTATCATCCTGTTAGATGTAGACCAGCAACAGCAGATATAGCCTACAGTGGCATAAACAGCATGGCCCGCATCCAAATGCAAAATGCAAATTCGTTACCAATGTGCAATCCAGTGTGAGGAGTGCTTTTCAATCAGTGAGCAGTGAGTGATATTTTCTGACTTGGTCCCTTAGTGGCAATCTTGAAGTGGTCTTTAGTTTGCTTCCCAAATGGCACCCCTATATAGTACAGTACTTTTGACCAGGGTCCGGAGGAATAGGGGCCCAGCTAACAATTCTAGGGAGAGACAACATTTGTGTAATGTTACCCGTAAAGTTCCCCTAATGTTTGAATGTCCAGTTTTAGTTAGGGGAAATATCTATCTTTGTTAGCAAAAACCTTCTGCAAACCTTTTTAGCGTGTTTGGCGTTAGCGTTAGGAGAACATTCCCTAAATGTCAAACAGAACATACCCAGAACGTGGTTACCATGTTCTCAGAATATCAATATTAATATTCTAGACACGTTTCATAGGACATTGCAAGAACATTAATGCGTCCAGTTTTCTGTGGGTTAGGGAGAATATTCCATCCATGTCCCACCAAACATACACAGAACATTGTTGCCATGTTCTCAGAACATAAGATATTAATGTTCTACACACATTTCATGGGAACGTTGAAAGACCATTTCTGTGTATCAGTTGTCAGGACGTCGCCTGATGGTCCCAAAGAAACGTTCTCCCCCCGCAAAAAAAAAGTTCATTTCAAAGTAAAATTGAAGTCACGCGATCACATGGTGTGTGGTCCTGTCTACTGAGAAACTCATTTTAATTAGATCAGAAAGGTGTGTTGTAACTGTTGCCAAATAATGACATCAACATTTATTTCTAAGAATGTGAGAGTAGAGTAATTCCCCTAGCAGGCCTTGAACCCAGGCCACAAGCAACAATGATAAAAGCACTAACCACTGTCCCAATAAGGGATTTCTTTAGGGTATGTGCTTATTAGGCCCGTATAGTTAGGCCCTGTCCAGAAGAAACCCTAACCCCTCCTTTCTAGTCACTAATGTAGATGCAACAACTTTATAGGTGTCAGCAATGGGGTAAATGCACTTTGAAATAAATCTCAGCTCTGTTAAAAGTACACTGAAGATAAACTATTTTATTGATCATAGTGATTCAGGAATATAATTAAAACAGGTTAACATGCCCCACCAACATTGGACAACGATACAGAAAGCCCTTAAATTGCTGAAATAACTAAATCATGATGAGAATAGTCAGATTAACCAATACCTTACAGTTACACGGACATGGTGGTGTAGCAGGAAGATTGGTGTACTGTGAACCAAGAGGTTGTGAGTTCAAATCCCAAACAAGGATATGTTGAATAACAATTACTGTATAGATAAAAATGCGCAATATAATCATGTCAAATACATAAGTTGAATGTGCTGTGTGTGAGAGTATTCCAAACCTTGCCAACAGACAAAGAGCTATGAATGGGTCAGTGGTTCACCAATCAGGTCATTTATTAGCTCGGCAACAGTAATAAGGCGTGATGTGCAATAAAACAATCTTTGGGGGGTGAACGTTTCTGTGGGACCATCAGGGGACATCCTAACAACTGATACACAGAAATGTTCCTGCAACGCTCTGATGAAACGTGTCTAGAATATTAATATCTTTATGTTCTGAGAAAATGGCGGGGGGTAAGATATATGGAATCCAATATGGATGGTGTTAAGAGATAGATGGGAGAAAGATGGGACTAATAACAAGATAACTAATGTAAAGCATACTGTGTCCATAATAAGGTTATAGGTTGAGAGCTTTTGTGAAAGAGCACAGTTAGAAAGATATGGCATATAGAAGCAAACCGGATGGACATCATGAAAATGATCGGAGAGGTTGAAGGTAGAGGAAGTTCAGGCTTAAAAACAAACTAAATAGAATTATTGTAAAATTGACTGTGTCCATAAAATTTATATAGTATGTACAGTTGAAGTCAGAAGTTTACATACACTTGGTTGGCGTCATTAAAACTCGTTTTCCAACCACTCCACAAATTTATTTTTAACAAACTACAGTTTTGGCATGTCGATTAGGACATCTACTTTGTGCATGACACAAGTAATTTTTCCAACAATTGTTTACAGACAGATTATTTCACTTATAATTCACTGTATCACAATTCCAGTGGGTCAGAAGTTTCCATACACTAAGTTGACTGTGCCTTTAAACAGCTTGGAAAATTCCAGAAAATTATGTCATGGCTTTAGAAGCTTCTGATAGGCTAATTGACATCATTTGAGTCAATTGAAGTGTACCTGTGGATGTATTTCAAGGCCTACCTTCAAACTCAGTGCCTCTTTGCTTGACATCATGGGAAAATCAAAAGAAATCAGGCAAGACCTCAGAAAGAAATTGTAGACCTCCACAAGTCTGGTTCATCCTTGGAGCAATTTACAAACGCCTGAAGGTACCACGTTCATCTGTACAAACAATAGTATGCAGGTATAAACACCATGGGACCCGCAGCCGTCATACCGCTCAGGAAGGAGACGCGTTCTGTCTCCTAGAGATGAACGTAAAGTGCAAATCAACAGCAAAGGACCTTGTGAAGATGCTGGAGAAACAGGTACAAAGTATCTATATCCACAGTAAAATGAGTCCTATATCGACATAACCTGAAAGGCCGCTAAGCAAGGAAAGAAGCCACTGCTCCAAAACCGCCATAAAAAAGCCAGACTATGGTTTGCAACTGCACATGGGGACAAAGATCGTACTTTTTGGAGAAATGTCCTCTGGTCTGAGGAAACAAAAATATAACTGTTTGGCCATAATGACCATCATTATGTTTGGAGAAAAAAGGGGAATGCTTGCAAGCCGAAGAACACCATCCCAACCGTGAAGCACGGGGGTGGCAGCATCATGCTGTGGGGTGCTTTGCTGCAGGAGGGACTGGTGCACTTCACAAAATAGATGGCATCATGAGGAAGGAAAATTATGTGGATATATTAAAGCAACATCTCAAGACATCAGTCAGGAAGTTAAAGCTTGGTCGCAAATGGGTCTTCCAAATGAACAATGACCCCAAGCATACTTCCAAAGTTGTGGCAAAATGACTTAAGGACAACAAATCACGGTATTGAGTGTCCATCCCTGACTTCAATCCCTATAGAAAATGTGTGGGCAGAACTGAAAAAAGCGTGTGCGAGCAAGGAAGCCTACAAACCTGACTCAGTTACACCAGCTCTGTCCAGGAGGAATGGGCCAAAATTCACCCAACTTATTGTGGGAAGCTTGTGGAAGGCTACCCGAAGCGTGTGACCCAAGTTAAACAATTTGTGACCCAAGTTAAAGGCAATGACTACCAAATACAAATTAGTGTATGTAAACTTCTCACCCACCGGGAATGTGATGAAAGAAATAAAAGCCAAAATAAATCATTTTTCTCTACTATTATTCTGACATTTCACATTCTTAAAATAAAGTGGTGATCCTAACTTGACCCTAAGACAGGAATTTTTACTAGATTAAATGTCAGGAATTGTGAAAGACTGAGTTTAAATGTAATTGGTAAGGTGTATGTAAACTTCAGACTACATATATATATATATAGGCAGTGGGGAAAAAAAAGTATTTAGTCAGCCACCAATTGTGCAAGTTCTCCCACTTAAAAAAGATAGAGAGGCCTGATAATTTTCATCATAGGTACACGTCAACTTATGACAGACAAAATGAGGAAAAAAAAATCCAGAAAATCACATTGTAGGATTTTTAATGAATTTATTTGCAAATTATGGTGGAAAATAAGTATTTGGTCAATAACAAAAAGTTTCTCAATACTTTGATTATATACCCTTTATTAGCAATGACACGGGTCAAGCGTTTTCTGTAAGTCTTCACAGGTTTTCACACACTGTTGCTGGTATTTTGGCCCATTCCTCCCATGCTGATCTCCTCTAGAGCAGTGATGTTTTGGGGGGTGTCGCTGGGCAACACAGACTTTCAACTCCCTCCAAAGATTTTCTATGGGGTTGAGATCTGGAGACTGGCTAGGCCACTCCAGGACCTTGAAATACTTCTTACGAAGCCACTCCTTCGTTGCCCGGGCGTTGTGTTTGGGATCATTGTCATGCTGAAAGACCCAGCCACGTTTCATCTTCAATGCCCTTGCTGATGGAAGGAGGTATTCACTAAAATCTCACGATACATGGCCCCATTCATTCTTTCCTTTACACGGATCAGTCGTCCTGGTCCCTTTGCAGAAAAAACAGCCCCAAAGCATGATGTTTCCACCCCATGCTTCACAGTAGGTATGGTGTTCTTTGGATGCAACTCAGCATTCTTTTTCCTTTAAACACGACGAGTTGAGTTTTTACCAAAAAGTAATATTTTGGTTTCATCTGACCATATGACATTCTCGGCAATCCTCTTCTGGATCATCCAAATGCACTCTAGCAAACTTCAGACGGGCCTGGACATGTACTGGCTTAAGCAGGGGGACCACGTCTGGCACTGCAGGATTTGAGGCCTGGCGGCGTAGTGTGTTACTGATGGTAGGCTTTGTTACTTTGGTCCCAGCTCTCTGCAGGTCATTCACTAGGTCCCCCGTGTGGTTCTGGGATTTTGCTCACCGTTCTTGTGATCATTTTGACCCCACGGGGTGAGATCTTGCGTGGAGCCCCAGATCGAGGGAGATTATCAGTGGTCTTGTATGTCTTCCATTTCCTAATAATTGCTCCCACAGTTGATTTCTTCAAACCAAGCTGCTTACCTATTGCAGATTCAGTCTTCCCAGCCTCGTGCAGGTCTACAATTTTGTTTCTGGTGTCCTTTGACAGCTCTTTGGTCTTGGCCATAGTGGAGTTTGGAGTGTGACTGTTTGAGGTTGTGGACTGGTGTCTTTTATACTGATAACAAGTTCAAACAGGTGTCATTAATACAGGTAACGAGTTTAGGACGGTGGAGCCTCTTAAAGAAGAAGTTACAGGTCTGTGAGAGCCAGAAATCTTGCTTGTTTGTAGGTGACCAAATACTTATTTTCCACCATCATTTGCAAATAAATTCATTAAAAATCCTACAATGTGATTTTCAGGAATTTTTTTTCTCATTTTGTCTGTCATAGTTGACGTGTACCTATGATGAAAATTACAGGCCTCTCTCATCTTTTTAAGTGGGAGAACTTGCACAATTGGTGGCTGACTAAATACTTTTTTTCCCCACTGTATATATATATATATATATATATATATATATATATATATATGCGAGAGAAAAAAACCCATATGGGGGATTGGAAGTGATGCAGACAATTACATTGCTGGAAGTTACAATCTGCAATATTAAAGCTGATCTACGCCCCCCCCCAAAAAAAATAATAATAGATATATGTAATTGTTTTTAGAAGGTCATACCAAGGATCATTTAGCTATTTGATTTTGAATTTTAAGACAAGAAATACAACAAGTATTTGATGAAAATGTATTTTGGGGCTTACTGCTATTAGCTCATACAGTGGGGGAAAAAAGTATTTAGTCAGCCACCAATTGTGCAAGTTCTCCCACTTAAAAAAATTAGAAAGGCCTGTCATTTTCATCATAGGTACACGTCAACTAGAGCAGACAAAATGAGAAAACAAAATCCAGAAAATCACATTGTAGGATTTTAATGAATTTATTTGCAAATGATGGTGGAAAATAAGTATTTGGTCAATAACAAAAGTTTCTCAATACTTTGTTATATACCATTTGTTGGCAATGACACAGGTCAAACGTTTTCTGTAAGTCTTCACAAGGTTTTCACACACTGTTGCTGGTATTTTGGCCCATTCCTCCATGCAGATCTCCTCTAGAGCAGTGATGTTTTGGGGCTGTCGCTGGGCAACACGGACTTTCAACTCCCTCCAAAGATTTTCTATGGGGTTGAGATCTGGAGACTGGCTAGGCCACTCCAGGACCTTGAAATGCTTCTTATGAAGCCACTCCTTCATTGCCCGGGCGGTGTGTTTGGGATCATTGTCATGCTGAAAGACCCAGCCATGTTTCATCTTCAATGCCCTTGCTGATGGAAGGAGGTTTTCACTCAAAATCTCACGAAAAATGGCTCCATTCATTCTTTCCTTTACACGGATCAGTCGTCCTGGTCCCTTTGCAGAAAACAGCCCCAAAGCATGATGTTTCTACCCCCATGCTTCACAGTAGGTATGGTGTTCTTTGGATGCAACTCAGCATTCTTTGTCCTCCAAACACGACGAGTTGAGTTTTTACCTAAAAGTTCTATTTTGGTTTCATCTGACCATATGACATTCTCCCAATCCTCTTCTGGATCATCCAAATGCACTCTAGCAAACTTCAGACGGGCCTGGACATGTACTGGCTTAAGCAGGGGGACACGTCTGGCACTGCAGGATTTGAGTCCCTGGCGGCGTAGTGTGTTACTGATGGTAGGCTTTGTTACTTTGGTCCCAGCTCTCTGCAGGTCATTCACTAGGTCCCCTGTGTGGTTCTGGGATTTTTGCTCACCGTTCTTGTGATCATTTTGACCCCACGGGGTGAGATCTTGCGTGGAGCCCCAGATCGGGGAGATTATCAGTGGTCTTGTATGTCTTCCATTTCCTAATAATTGCTCCCACAGTTGATTTCTTCAAACCAAGCTGCTTACCTATTGCAGATTCAGTCTTCCCAGCCTGGTGCAGGTCTACAATTTTGTTTCTGGTGTCCTTTGACAGCTCTTTGGTCTCGGCCATAGTGGAGTTTGGAGTGTGACTGTTTAAGGTTGTGGACAGGTGTCTTTTATACTGATAACAAGTTCAAACAGGTGCCATTAATACAGGTAACGAGTGGAGGACAGAGGAGCCTCTTAAAGAAGAAGTTACAGGTCTGTGAGAGCCAGAAATCTTGCTTGTTTGTAGGTGACCAAATACTTATTTTCCACCATCATTTGCAAATAAATTCATAAAAAATCCTACAATGTGATTTTCTGGATTTTTTTTCCTCAATTTGTCTCTCATAGTTGACGTGTACCTATGATGAAAATTACAGGCCTCTCTCATCTTTTTAAGTGGGAGAACTTGCACAATTGGTGGCTGACTAAATACTTTTTTTCCCCACTGTACAAACGCATTGAATAACAGATTCACTACATTGAACAACAGATAGTCCCCCCAAACAATCAGAAGGAAGTTTGTTCTGAAGTGTCTGTCCTATATATGAGAGATATAAGAAAGATAAGGAAACATTTGTCATGTTTTTGGACATGTATTTAACCCCTTATTTTTGGCACTAAACAGTCTCCATATATACAGTACTTAAATTTGTTTTTTCAAGTGGTACAGGGGGACCTTCAGACGAGTCTTGTGAGGCCTGTGGGCGTCCTAGACAACCAACATGTACGTGTTCGTGAGAGTCTCACCTTTACACCGAGGGGTCACATTAGTGTGTAGCCCAAACTGTTCGGACGCTACAGACAGAAGTTGGCAGATCGGCTGTACCGACTTCAGACAGTTGTGGCAGTCGTAGAGCAAAACGGAGAACACCATCGTGAGAGTCTCATCTTTCCATAGAGGGGTCATAATAGTTTGTTGCCAAACCATTCGGACTCTAGAGACAATTTTGTGGGAAGACCGATTTCTGGGATGTCTCATGGTCTGACAAACACCGCTCTAGCTCTGTCACCTTTCACCGTAGATGCGGAAGTGCGACATAGACGGATGCAGTGGATTGAGACGCATCCAATGCTTAAACTGATTATTATGGGGATTTTTGTATTATGATAATTAGATTAATGCAAGGGGCGCGGACATCAACCTTAGGTGGTTTAAAAACCTAATGAGACTAGTAAGGGAACATTCTCTAAAGTTGTGGGAACGCTTGTTGTTAGCTGGGGTGCCATTTCGGACGTATCCATAATGTATTGTGGGCTGCAGCGTTGGTGTCTGTGGCCACAGCAGATAGCAGAGTGGTCTGTGTGAAGAAGGTAGTGCTATAGTTTCACTGCTTCAGGCTTTTTACCTCTCACATCTCCCTCTGTTCGTGTGTGTGTGTGTGTGTGTGTGTGTGTGTGTGTGTGTGTGTGTGTGTCTTTTACCACTCTACATCTCCCTCTGTGTGGAATTGGCTTTTCTCCCCAATGACTCTGGTTCCCTTTCGCCATCCTCAGGCAAGCGTGCCCAGCGTGATTGGATATCCTTAATCGCGCCTTCCTTAAATTGCTTTCGGGAAGTGAGGAGTGCTCCTGAGTTCTCTCTCTGTATGCCCCCAGGGTTGCTGAGATACGCTACATTTTTTGTTGTCGTTGTTTTGGTAAAAATGAGTACTCAACAAGCCTGTACTGGGAGAGAAAGAGACACAGTAAGAAACAACTCAGAGACATATAGTATTGTATGATGTCTCTCAGAGAGCCTATAGCTGGTTGCAATTCTAAAGAGATAATTTGGCTCACTCACAGATCTTAGAACGTTATGACTGAGTGAAGATTCACCATCTGGGAGTAGACAAGACAAGTAGAGAATTGTTGAACAAGATAGCAGGGGGACTCAATTAAATTGCACAACTCAGAGATAATGATGGGTGGTATGAAGAATGGTTGGGTCTACTACTGTGTGTTAGGGGAGCTGGGTGAGAGGAAATGGTGTTGTGTAGTAACATGGTTTCGTGTGACCCCCAGAGGGCGATGCGGAAATGGTTTCTGTTACGAAGTGAAGTGAACGTGCTGCAAACTGCTCTCCCTCATAGACAGTCTCTCTCTCTCTCTCTCTCTCTCTCTCTCTCTCTCTCTCTCTCTCTCTCTCTCTCTCTCTCTCTCTCTCTCTCTCTCTCTCTCTCTCTGTCTCTCTCTCTCTCTCTGTCTCTGTCTCTCTCTCTCTGTCTCTGTCTCTCTCTGTCTCTGTCTCTCTCTGTCTCTGTCTCTCTCTCTGTCTCTCTCTCTCTATCTCTCTCTCTCTCACTGTCTATCTCTCTCTCTCTCTGTCTCTCTCTCTCTCTGCTCTCTCTCTCTCTCTCTCTCTCTCTCTCTCTCTCTCTCTCTCTCTCTCTCTCTCTCTCTCTCTCTCTCTCTCTCTCTCTCTGTCTCTCTCTCTCTCTGTCTCTCTCTCTCTCTCTGTCTCTGTCTCTCTCTCTGTCTCTCTCTCTCTCTGTCTCTGTCTCTCTCTGTCTCTCTCTGTCTCTCTCTGTCTCTCTCTCTCTATCTCTCTCTCTCTCACTGTCTATCTCTCTCTCTCTGTCTCTCTCTCTCTGTCTCTCTCTCTCTCTCTCTCTCTCTCTCTCTCTCTCTCTCTCTCTCTCTCTCTCTCTCTCTCTCTCTCTCTCTCTCTCTCTCTCTCTCTCTCTCTCTCTCTCTCTCTCTCTCTCTCTCTCTCTCTCTCTCTCTCTCTCTCTCTCTCTCTCTCTCTCTCTCTCTCTCTCTCTCTCTCTGTCTCTCTCTCTCTCTCTGTCTCTCTCTCTCTCTCTGTCTCTCTCTCTCTGTCTCTCTCTGTTTGGTGACACAGTGCATCATAACAAATAAACAAATAAACAACAAAACAAGAGTGGAGTAGAAATAGAGAAAGGGGAAGTGGGAAGGGGGGAATAGGCACAGGGGAAACAAACATCCCTGGCAATACACTGTAACGGAATCCAATAATACATAGGCACAGGGGCAAAATCCACCCTGGCAACACACTGTTATGAGTAGCTCCACCAAGCTACATACTCTCACAATTAACAATCACCGACAAGGACAAGGGGGCAGAGGGAACACTTATACACAGACTAATTAGGGGATAGGAACCTGGTGTGTGTGATTGACAAGACAAGTGTGATGATGATTCGGGCAGCAGTGGTTAGTACTCCGGTGAAGACGAACGCCGAAGCCTGCCCGAACAAGGAGGGGAGGCAGCCTCGGCCGAAGTCGTGACAGTACCCACCCACCCCCTGACGCGCAGCTCCAGCAGCGCACCGACCCCGGCCTCGGGGACGGCCAGGAGGACGCGGAGCAGGGCGGGCCGGATGGCGACAGTGGAAATCCCGCAACAGGGAGGGATCGAGGATATCCCTCACCGGGACCCAGCACCGTTCCTCCGGACCGTACCCCTCCCACTCCACGAGGTACTGAAGGCCCTCCACCTGACGCCTCGAATCCAGGATGGCACGGACAGCGTACGCCGGGGCCCCCTCGATGTCCAGAGGAGGTGGAGGAACCTCCCGCACCTCCGACTCCTGGAGCGGACCAACCACCACCGGCCTGAGGAGAGACACATGAAACGAGGGGTTAATACGGTAATCAAGGGGGAGTAACAACCTATACGTATCTTCGTTGATTCTCCCCAGGACTTTGAAGGGCCCCACAAACCACGGGCTCAGCTTCCGGCAGGGCAGGCGGAGGGGCAGATTCCCGGTCGAGAGCCAGACCCGATCCCCCGGTACGAAGACCGGGGCCTCACTGCGGTGATGGTCAGTGTTGGCCTTCTGACGAAGCACGGCACGCTGGAGGTGAACGTAGGCAGCATCCCACGTCTCCTCCGAACGACGAAACCAGTCATCCACCGCAGGCACCTCGGTCTGGCTCCTTGGACGGTCTGGCACCTTGGACGGTGCCAGAACCGGTTGGTAACCTAAAACACATTGAAATGGTATTAGGTTAGTAGAGGAGTGGCAGAGAGAGTTCTGGGCATATTCTGCCCATGGCAAGAACACCGACCACTCCCCCGGCCGGTCCTGGCATTAGGACCGCAGGAACCTACCCACATCCTGATTTACTCGTTCCACCTGCCCATTTGACTCGGTGTGGAACCCAGAGGTCAGGCTGACCGAGACCCCCAGACGTTCCATGAACGCCTTCCAAACCTTGGACGTGAACTGGGGACCTTGGTCGGACACTATATCCTCTGGCACCCCGTAGTGCAAGAAGACGTGAGTGAACAGGGCCTCCGCAGTCTGCAGGGCCGTGGGGAGGCCGGGCAGAGGAAGGAGGCAGCAGGACTTGGAGAAGCGGTCCACAACGACCAGGATGTTGGTGTTACCTTGGGAGAGGAGAAGATCAGTCAGAAAATCAATGCTAAGGTGAGACCATGGTCGTTGTGGAACTGGTAACGGTTGTAGGTTACCCGCTGGTAGGTGCCTAGGTGCCTTACTCTGGGCGCACACTGAGCAGGAGGAGACGTACAATCTCACGTCCTTAGCCAAGGTAGGCCACCAGTACTTTCCGCTCAAGCAGCGCACTGTACGACCGATACCTGGGTGACCAGAGGAGGGTGACGTGTGTGCCCAGAAGATCAAACGATCACGGATAAGAGTAGGAACGTACCGCAGCCTAGCTGGAAACTGTGGTGGAGATGTATCTGTGCGTAATGCCCGCTCTATATCCGCGTCCATCGCCCATACTACCGGCGCCACAATGCAGGAGGCCGGGAGTATGGGGGTGTTGTCTCTGGGCCTCTCCTCTGTCTCATACAGCCGGAACAGTGCGTCTGCCTTCACGTTCTTCGTACCCAGAATGTATGATGGTGTAAAATCAAACCGGGTGAAGAATAGTGCCCACCTGGCCTGGCGAGGATTCAGCCTCCTCGCTGCCCGGATGTACTCCAGGTCCGTCCAGACGAGGAAAGGGTGTTTTGCCCCTTCAAGCCAATGCCGCCACATGGTCAAAGCTCGGACAACAGCCAACAGCTCCCGAACACCAACGTCGTAGTTCTGCTCCGCCGGGCTGAGATTCTTCGAGAAGAAGGCACAGGGGCGGAGCTTGGGTGGCGTGCCCGAGCGTTGGGACAGGACAGCACCTATCCCTACCTCGGACGCATCCACCTCCACTACGAACGGTAGTGATGGATAGGGGTGGGCCAGTACCGGAGCTGAGGTGAACAGACCCTGCAGTCTCCTGAAGGTCAGATCCGTCTCAGCAGACCAGCGGGGCCGGGACAGCCCACCTTTCAACAGGGATGTGATGGGAGCTGAGACCTTGCCAAAGCCCCGGATAAACCTTCGGTAGTAGATGGCAAAGCCAAGGAATCACTGCACCTCCTTAACCGTGGTTGGAGTCGGCCAATTACGCACGACTGAAATGCGATCTCCCTCCTTCTCCACACCTGAGGTGGTAATGCGGTATCCGAGGAAGGAGACGGACTGCTGGAAAAACATACACTTCTCTGCCTTGGCATGAAGGTCATTTTCCAACAGTCTGGCCAGCACTTTGCGAACCAGGGACACATGCTCGGCGCGAGTAGCGGAATACACCAGGATGTCATCGATGTAGACCACTACACCGCGACCAAGCATGTCCCGAAATACCTCGTTCACAAAGGACTGGAAGACGGATGGAGCATTCATCAAACCGTAGGGCATCACCAGGTATTCATAATGCCACGTGGTTGTGCTGAATGCCATCTTCCACTCATCCCCCTCCCGAACACGCACCAGGTTGTACGCACTCCTGAGATCTAGCTTTGTGAAGAAGCGCGCCCCATGCACTGACTCGATCACTGAAGGAATGAGGGGGAGAGGATATGTAAATCTAATCGTCTCCTTGTTCAGTGATCTATAATCAATGCACGGGCGCAGAGCGCCGTCTTTCTTCTTCACAAAGATGAAACTCGAGGAGGCGGGTGAAGTGGAGGGACGTATGTACCCCTGGCCCAGGGACTCGGAGACCTATGTTTCCATAGCCTCCGTTTCAGCCTGCGACAGGGGGTACACATGACTCCTGGGAGGTACAGCATCTACCCGAAGGTCTATCGCACAATCCCCCGCCCGATGAGGTAGTAATTTAGTAGCACGCGTCTTAGAAAACGCGTGTGCCAAATCGAGGTATTCGGGGGGGAATGCGCACGGTGGAGGTACCGTCTGGACTTTCCACCGTGGTTGCACTAGACACCTACCCTGACATTCACGCGACCACCCTGTGAGAGCCCTCTGCGGCCATGAGAAGGTGGGTTTGTGGAGTGCTAGCCAAGGGATACCTAATAAAAGCAGGAGATTCAATATTCGAAAAAATTACCTGCTCACAATGAGTCTCCTGGGTGATCATGGTGACCGGTATAGTGAATTCCGTAACAAACCCGGACCCTAATGGTCAACTATCGAGTGCTCTGATGGGGAGTGGAATGTAGAGGGGAACCTCATCAATGCCTTGATGGCGTGCGAATGCCCTGTCCATAAAGTTCCCAGCTGCGCCTGAATCGACTAGCGCCTTACACTGGGGAACTATCATGATATTGGGAAAGTGGATAGGTAGGGTACAGTGTGTAACAGAGGGCTCTGAACAAGTGTGGGTGTTCGATACCTGGGGTGATACGTGAGTGCCCTGCCTGCCGCCACCCGGCCAAAATAACGTTGACTACGACGTGTGGTGTACTGTCCCTATGTGCCACCAGAGTGGCACTGTCGCTGTCCTCCTCCACTCTCTCGGCCGGCGGCTCCACCCAGCTCCATCGGCTCGGGATCCGAGTTGTCCGGGGGTGGAAACGGGCAGCCCCCTACCAGGACGGCCTCTGGCTGCCAGCAGTTTGTCCAAACGAATGGTCATGTCCACCAGTTTATCGAAGGACAACATGGTGTCCCGGCAGGCTAGCTCCCGTCGGACGTCCTCCCGCAGATGGCACTGGAAATGGTAGATCAGGGCCCGCTTGTTCCACCCGGACCCCGCTGCCAGCGTCCGAAACTCTAACGCGAAGTCCTGAGCGGTCCTCGACCCCTGCCTCAGGTGGACCAGCCGCTCACCCGCCTCTCGACCCTCGGGCGGGTGATCGAAGACCGCCCGAAAGAGGCGAGCGAACTCCCTGTAGTCCTCCAACGCAGCTCCTCCCTCGTTCCACACCGCGTTGGCCCACTCCAGAGCTTTCCCAAAGAGGCAGGAAGCGAGGATGGACACCTTCTCCCGCTGACTCCATAGCGGGTGGGTGATTCTGTGGTGAGTGTGGTGAAAGGAGTCAGGCGCAGGAGGGTAATCAACGAATACAGAGTTTATTCCTTCGTTGACAGACACATGCACTCCAATAGCGATCAGCGAAACAGGCACAGGGGAAACAAACATCCCTGGCAATACACTGTAACGGAATCCAATAATACATAGGCACAGGGGGAAAATCTACCCTGGAAACACAATGTTATGAGTAGCTCCACCGAGCTACATACTCTCACAATTAACAATCACCGACAAGGACAAGGGGGCAGAGGGAACACTTATACACAGACTAATTAGGGGATAGGAACCAGGTGTGTGTGATTGACAAGACAAGTGTGATGATAATTGGGGCGGCAGTGGTTAGTACTCCGGTGACTAGCGAACGTCGAAAGCCTGCCCGAACAAGGAGGGGAGGCAGCCTGGCCGAAGTCGTGACAACATGAGGGAGTAATAATGTGTTATTATGTTGTTATTTTACTTAGATGATCAAATTTGCTGTATTATTCAACTCTGCATGTATGCAGTGATGATTTTGTAATTCAAACCTGCCATAACTCAACAGTACTCAATTACATTCATATATGGCCTACTACAGTGCCTCAACTACTATAGCTACTGTATCACCACAACCATTACTGACGATCACTACAAACCTTACAACCTATAAGCCAATCATGCCTATAACCACTATAAGTGTGCAACCTGCTGTACAAGCTAATCAGGTAATGGTATGGTCATGCAATACACCCTGTTCTCTGAGTGAGTGATGTGATGGCCAGGCAGCATATTCAATGTTCAACAAGCTCTCACAGTCTCACAGCAGAATGAGATTTTTGCACTTTTCTCCAAACGTCAAATTTTGAAGTTAAGGGGTTAAGGTTTTAGATAAGGTTAAAACATTAAGTTTAGGCATTCATTCAGAATGGTTCAGCTATAGGTTAAGGTTTGGGATAGGGTTAAAATGAGTGTCTACCACTGGGATTGCCTGAGGACCAGACAGTGTGAAATTCACCATCTGCAACATGACAGTGTTTGATTCTGGAAATAGTCCTCTCAGGTGCTCTACAAGCCGGAATATTGAATACAATTATATTTGAACTTACTCTGCCAATTGTCCATGGTGTTGGACCTTCAGCTGCTCGAAATTTGAGATAAAATATCCACAGGAAAGTATTGTTTACCCAACTTTTTAGATCACCAGTACTGAAGTTGAAATTTCTATCACCTGGCACATGCGCAAAACCATGTAAACAGCTGTAAGACTTCGGTTAGTATGCATCGTTCACGTTCACGTACTTCCGTCTTGTGCACATGCCTTCGGTCATGAGCAAAACATCTTGATTGCCAAAGACATAGACCCGCGTTTTGAAGTTGGGTTTAATAATACCCTGTGGATATTTTGTCTCAAATTTCGAACAGCTGAGGGACCAACACCACGGACAATCGGCAGATTAAGTTTAAATACAGTATATTCAACATTTGTGACAGACAAGGGATGTTTACGATTTGTCTATGTAAATGTGTGTGGTGTTGTCTACATAATTTGAAGACATCGTTATATTTCGTGCCTAGCACTGGGATTGAACACGAGACCTCCGGATCCGGAGTCATGGGATTATGCCCATCCACCACCCTCGTCCACAACACCCTAGCAAAACCTAAGCTTACTTCATGGTAATAGCGCTCACTGTTGACCCTAGTGGACGGTTTATAGGCATTTCCCGACATCCTCAGGACATGGACAGACGGACACTTTGAAGTCAATCTTGAGCGATCTGGCTGTCAATGTTCTAGGACCAGCCAGCCAGACGGAAGGATGGCCATTAGGCAACATCCTTAAGGAACCATCCCACACAGGGCACATCAGCGCCCATCCAGAGGTGTGACTGTCGAGAACGGGATCAAGTTGAGGGGTCACTTACACTGGAATCCCCCACCGCACCCACCCAATGACACACATAAACACCCCGTGCACGAACACACACACATACACACACCAAATACACACACCCCACTCCCTCTCCTGAACAGAGAACAGGAGACGGTACAGTAGACACTCTTTCCTCCACCTCCTCCCCTCCTCTTCCCCCCTCACCCTCTCCTCCTCCTGAACATCTGTGGTAGCTAAAGACGGTGCTGTGCTATCTCTGCAGTACAGGAAGAGGCTGAGCTACTGAGCACTGATTAGATTACACAACAGCAGAGTCACACAGCAAGTGTATGGAACCATTACAGGGACACATGCAGGGGGGGAGGTGTGTGAGTGTGTGTGTGCATGTGCGTGTTTATGTGTACATGCACGCGCGTGTGTGTGGTGCGTGCATCTGTATGTGTGTGTGTGTGCCTGCACATCCTTCAGGGTTACCATTTTCTAATACCACAGAGGAGGCATTGAATAACCCTCAGGAAGCCTTCTCCACACACAGACACACAGCCAACATATTACTGTCTCCTCCAATAAGAATCAAAGCAACACTTCTTCACCACGTAATAGAAACATATCCTTCCTTATCACCATCTCCTAAGGAAGGAAATAGACTGACTGAACCCCTGTCTCTTTGGGGAGATAAGATACTCTTGTTCTTTGTAGCTGTGTACGGATGGAGGGATGGAGGGACGAGGAGTGGAAAAAGAGATGAAGAGTGGATGAGTGTTAAGATAAGGCTGTAAAGGGAAAGGAGCTGTGGCCTGCCTGCTACTCTATCCGGTCAGTAGATATGTGACTCTGTGCTCCATAGACCTCTGTCTATATCACTCTCTGTCTCAGGCTCTGTCCCACTTTCCAAGGCTAGCCAGAGACACTCGCTTCCTTCAGCCCAGACAACACAAGTCTGTCTCTTTTCTTATCTCTCCCCCCTTACCCTCTCTATCCCTTTCATATCCTCTCCTCCTGCCTTTCCTTCCTGTAGCTCTCTCTCTCTCTCTCTCTCTCTCTCTCTCTCTCTCTCTCTCTCTCTCTCTCTCTCTCTCTCTCTCTCTCTCTCTCTCTCTCTCTCTCTCTCTCTCTCTCTCTCTCTCTCTCTCTCTCTCTCTCTCTCTCTCTCTCTCTCTCTCTCTCTCTCTCTCTCTCTCTCTCTCTCTCTCTCTCTCTCTCTCTCTCTCTCTCTCTCTCTCTCTCTCTAAAGAGAGTGTAAAGAGCCAGGGATGTTCAGATAGCTCTATCTCTCCCTACTCCAAGCTGTCAGCTCCAGCCGTTGCCACGGCGACTGACTATTGTCATGGCAACCCCGGTGGGTTGGAGGAGGAGGGAGCGAGAGACTGAGTGGAAAGAAAAATGAGAGAGAGGGAGAAGTCACTGTTTTTTCTCATTAAACGATAAAGAAACCACTGTGCCGCTAATCTGTGTTTCGCTGCCACTTCATCAGCAAAAAATATCAGGACCGCTTCCTTCGGAGTAAATAGCAGTGGGCTAGTCCATTTGGTAGTCTAATGATAACCATTCATTAATAGTGATGCCAGAATTAACTGGGCCTCACCATACATACAGCACTACTCAGGCAGGCTTTTCACTATTTCTCATTTGTGCGTAATGAGAGAGATAGGAGGAACAGTCGTCATGTTTGGTTAGGCTCCTGTTCTTTTTTCCTTCCTTCAAAGAGCAGGGCGTTCATCCTGGGTTTCAATTGGCCATAACAAGGAGAAGAGATGCAGGTCAGCAGCTCTGTAAAAATACGTTTAACCCCATTATCGGCTGCGTGAACGTGAATACAGCCCGGCCTGATTCCACCGCCACCCGCACTCTCCCCAGGGATAACCCCGGCACTCATACACACACAGAGACACAGGCACACACACAGGGGCACACACATGCGCTCACAAAGGTATACACATGCATTCATGAAAGCACATACACACACATGCACATACACACACACTAAGAGGCGCTCTTACATTGGTCCTCCACCAGAATAAAGTGCAAGTCAGGCAGAGAAAATCTATATATAATACATTTTCTCATTCCGCACAGCTGGGGCAACCCCCTCTGTGTGTGTGTGTGTGTGTGTGTGTGTGTGTGTGTGTGTGTGTGTGTGTGTGTGTGTGTGTGTGTGTGATGTAGGCACTGTATGTTGAAATAGTACCTAATAGAAATGTATTAAAAAGACTTCCGAGCTGCGGCGACCGTGCAGGCACAGGAATAAAAACAGATAACCTATTACGAAGATTGATGGCTATACTGAGCGGACAAGTCTATTCTCTGTCTGGCCAGTGTCAGGTTGTGCACAGTGAGAAAAGCCAAGCCTATTCTCTCTCTAGATTGGTTGTCTTAATTCATTTTTTTTGCTGAGTCCTTGACTGAGTCTCAGTCGCTGTGGTCTAATTTTGTTTCAACCCCCCCAACCTCTAAATAACATTGATCCCTTGGCCTCACACAGGAAAGGCAGGCCACTCTTATTCTTCTGTCTGTTCTGTGATAGTCATTTCACAGTGCTGAAAGTTAATTATACCGACTCCCCTAACAAGGTCAGGGCTGTCCCAAATGGCACCCTATTCCCTACATAGTGCACTACTTTTAGTGCACTACATCGGGAATACGGTGCCATTTGGGACACAACCCAGAGCCCATCATCCTCTGATGTGTTAACAATGTGGAATGGAAGGTCACCCAAGTACCACCATTGCAGATTTTATTACCCTTGAGCTCTGAGCCACAGACGTGGGCCACTAGGCCACCATTTTGTGCCTCACATCGCAGTCGCGAGTGATGGCCAGGTTAGATGGATGGTCAGGCCTGCAACTGGCAGTTGGTCTCGGCTCAGTGAGATTAGCATCGTAGCGGATGGCATCCATCATATGGCTAGCAGGCAAAACACACACACACACAGACACACACACACGCCTGTGCTGTATATCTCTTTAGTTCCAGGGCGATGGAGGCGAGGCAGTCGGATTGAATGGGGGAATGTGTTGGGGATTCAGTGGCAGGGACATGGCTTGTTTAGAATACAACAGGGATAAAAGGTTTGGGGGGGTCAGACAGAGTGGTAACACCACCACGACACTACCTAGACTTATGATAATTTACCTGTCTACCGACCATGCAGACGGAGGGGAGGGGAGAAGAGGGGGAAGTATCACATCCCACATCCAAGCCAGGGTTAATATATCAGGGCTGCCTGTACGACGTTGCCTGTACTCTCCTCTCCTTTCCTTTTGATGTGTGCGTCATGAAAGAAAACTCCCGTTCGCCTGCCGTCTTTGGAGAAAAGTAATTACATTCAGACGTACAAAGGCCTTTCTATAATACCCAAAATTCACCGAGGCCCCTGCCTCCCTTTATCTCTCTCCATCCCTCCCAACCCCTCCCTTTACCCCTCTATCCCTTCCTCCATTGCCAAGTTTCTCCATATCTGCAGCTTCCTGTTACTACAGTGTGTCTGTCCATCAGGAATGCTGGCATGCTGCATTATATAGCACACCCTCTCCTCCTCTTCTCCCATAATTTCACCATTCGCCCTCTCACCCTGCATCCCCCCACAGCCCCATCCTCTCTCTCTCCATACATCCTTCTCTCTCTCTGGCGTGGTCATGAAAATACGGGCCGCAGTTCTAATCAGACTGATAATTAGAATAAATTAGGCCCACTGATTAAATTAACCTTTTTCGAATTTGTCTCCCCGCGATGTAGCCAGTCGTTTTTACATCCTGTCGACATGGGCTCCCACAGCACAGGACATCAATCAGGCTGGGACGGGCCACTGGAGGATACGGGAGGGTTAGGGAGGGTACAGGAGGGTTAGGGAGGGTATGGGAGGGTTAGGGAGGGTATGGGAGGGTACGGGAGGTGGTTGTGGGTTACAGAGAGGACTTCATATGGAGCACGGTCTGTTTAATTATGTATATTTCATCGCTACTAGACTTAGATATATCAATTTCAATGGTGCCATTAAAGTCAGCTCATAAATGTACTTATTGACCATGTGAGGTTCTGCTGAAGGTATGCACGTCAGGATCAACTTTAATGTCACATGCACAAGTACAGTGAAATGCCTTTCTTGCAAGCTCTAACCCCAACAATGCAGTAATCAATAACAATGTAATAATAAAAATAACAAGGTAGAACAAAAACACACGAGATATAAAAATAAAAAATAAGAAGAACACGATAAAGTAAGTAAGTATACTATATACAGGGTCAGTTCCAGTACCATATTTACAATGGGCAGGGACACTGGAGTGATAGAGGTAGATATGTATGGGGTGAGGTGACTAGGCATCAGGATATATGATAAACAGAGTAGCAGCAGCATATAAGGATTGTATATGAGTGGGTGTGTGTAGAGTCAGTATAAATGTATGTCCATATTATGTGTGTGAGCAAATGATGGAGTGAGCGTTTGTATGTGTGTGGAGTGTCAGTGTGCGTAAGTGTGTAGGGCCCTATGAGTGTACAATTTGAATAAAATACAAGGGTCAACTCAGATAATCAGTTTAGCCATTCTGTTAGCTATTTAGTTTGCTATGGACTGCTACACATGTCCATTTCTCCAATGCTCCTTTCCTATCTTTTCTTTTTCTATTGTTTCTCAGTAGTTTTCAGCTTGAGTCAGAAGGTTGAACCTTTCCCAACGTCCTCCCTGAGTGACAAAGGGGATACCACTCCTCCTCAGAACAAGACAATGGCCAAGCTACTTTGCATTAATCTCTGACTTTGCATCCAAAGCTGACTCTCTCTCCTCTGTTCTCATCCTCCTAGATCCATCCGCTGCCTTCGACACCGTGAACCATCAGATCCTCCTCTCCACCCTCTCAGGGCTGGGCGTCTCAGGCTCTGCACAGTCTTGGATTGCATCCTACCTGGCAGGCTGCTCCTATCAGGTGACAGTGGAGAGGATCTGTGTCTGCTCCACGTACTCTTATGACTGGTGTCCCCCAGGACTCGGTTCCAGGCCCTCTCCTCTTTCTCTGTACACCAAGTCACTCGGCTCTGTCATATCAACTACTTTTCTACTTCCCCCCTTCTGACACCCAGGTGGCGACATGTCTCTCTGCGTGCCTGGCAGATATCTCAGCTTGGATGTCAGCCCACCACCTCAAGCTCAACCTCAACAAGACGGAACTGCTCTTCCTCCCGGGGAAGGCCTGCCCACTCAAAGACCTCTCCATCACGGTTGACAACTAAACAGTGTCGCCCTCCCAGAGTGCAAAGAACCTTGTCGTGACCCTGGACAACACCCTGTCGTTCTCTGCAAACATCAAAACAGTGACCCACTCCTGCAGGTTCATGCTCTACAACATCTGTAGAGTACGACCCTACCTCACACAGGAAGCGGCGCAGTTCCTAATCCAGGAACTTGTCCTCTCCCGTCTGGACTACTGCAACTCGCTGTTGGCTGGGATCTGCAAACCACTACAACTTATCCAGAACACTGCAGCCTGCCTGGTTTTCAACCTTCCCAATTTCTCCTTTGCACACTCCACTGGCTTCCAGTCGAAGCTCGCATCCACTACAAGACCATGGTGCTTACCTACATAACAGCAAGAGGAACTGCTCCTCCCTATGTACTTTCTAAGCCTGTGATATGTGGTTGTCCCACCTAGCTATCTTAAAACCTCTACGGGATCGGTGTCCCGTATACGGGACGGTTGAGCTAACGTGCGCTAATGTGATTAGCATGACTGTTGTAAGTAACAGCAAACATTCCAGGACATAGACATGTCTTATATGGGCAGAAAGCTTAAATTATTGTTAATCTAACGGCACTGTCCAATTTACAGTAGCTATTACGGTGAAAAATACCGTGCTATTGTTTGAGGAGAGTGCACAACAACAACAAAACGTATCACGGCAACTGGTTTGATACTAATCAAATCAAATCAAATCAAATTTTATTGGCCACATGCGCCGAATACAACAGGTGCAGACATTACAGTGAAATGCTTACTTA
The DNA here is from genome assembly GCF_020615455.1 of Coregonus clupeaformis. NCBI lineage: Eukaryota > Metazoa > Chordata > Actinopteri > Salmoniformes > Salmonidae > Coregonus > Coregonus clupeaformis. Next base: position 27,232,128 of record NC_059214.1, on the reverse strand, counting down.
CAGCCCTTAACCAACAGTGCATTTATTTTTTACAAAAAAGTAAAAATAAAACAACAACAAAAAAAGTGTTGAGAAAAAAGTAAAATAAAATAACAGTAGGGAGGCTTATATATACAGGGGTACGTGCAGAGTCAATGTCGTGGGGCACCGGCTAGTGAGGTAGTTGAAGTAATATGTACATGTGGGCAGAGTTAAAGTGACTATGCATAAATAATTAACAGAGTAGCAGCAGCGTAAAAGGATGGGGTGGGGGGCAGTGCAAATAGTCCGGGTAGCCATGATTAGCTGTTCAGGAGTCTTATGGCTTGGGGGTAGAAGCTGTTGAGAAGCCTTTTGGACCTAGACTTGGCACTCCGGTGCACCGCTTGCCGTGCGGTAGCAGAGAACAGTCTATGACTAGGGTGGCTGGAGTCTTTGACAATTTTGAGGGCTTTCCCTCTGACACCGCCTGGTATAGAGGTCCTGGATGGCAGGAAGCTTGGCCCCAGTGATGTACTGGGCCGTACGCACTACCCTCTGTAGTGCCTTGCGGTCGGAGGCCAAGCAGTTGCCATACCAGGCGGTGATGCAACCAGTCAGGATGCTCTCGATGGTGCAGCTGTAGAATCTTTTTGAGATCTGAGGACCCATGCCAAATCTTTTTCAGTCTCCTGAGGGGGAATAGGCTTTGTCGTGCCCTCTTCACGACTGTCTTGGTGTGTTTGGACCATGATAGTTCGTTGGTGATGTGGACACCAAGGAACTTGAAGCTCTCAACCTGTTCCACTAGCCCCGTCGATGAGAATGGGGGCGTGCTCAGTCCTCTTTTTTTCCTGTAGTCACAATCATCTCCTTTGTCTTGGTCACGTTGAGGGAGAGGTTGTTGTCCTGGCACCACACGGCCAGGTCTCTGACCTCCTCCCTATAGGCTGTCTCATCGTTGTCGGTGATCAGGCCTACCACTGTTGTGTCGTCGGCAAACTTAATGATGGTGTTGGAGTCGTGCCTGGCCATGCAGTCATGGGTGAACAGGGAGTACAGGAGGGGACTGAGCACGCACCCTGAGGGGCCCCTGTGTTGAGGATCAGTGGCAGATGTGTTGTTACCTACCCTTACCACTTGGGGCGGCCCGTCAGGAAGTCCAGGATCCAGTTGCAGAGGGAGGTGTTTAGTCCCAGGATCCTTAGCTTAGTGATGAGCTTAGAGGGCACTATGGTGTTGAATGCTGAGCTGTAGTCAATGAATAGCATTCTCACGTACAGTGGGGAAAAAAAGTATTTAGTCAGCCATCAATTGTGCAAGTTCTCCCACTTAAAAAGATGAGAGAGGCCTGTAATTTTCATCATATGTACACGTCAACTATGACAGACAAATTGAGATTTTTTTTTCTAGAAAATCACATTGTAGGATTTTTAATGAATTTATTTGCAAATTATGGTGGAAAATAAGTATTTGGTCACCTACAAACAAGCAAGATTTCTTGCTCTCACAGACCTGTAACTTCTTCTTTAAGAGGCTCCTCTGTCCTCCACTCGTTACCTGTATTAATGGCACCTGTTTGAACTTGTTATCAGTATAAAAGACACCTGTCCACAACCTCAAACAGTCACACTCCAAACTCCACTATGGCCAAGACCAAAGAGCTGTCAAAGGACACCAGAAACAAAATTGTAGACCTGCACCAGGCTGGGAAGACTGAATCTGCAATAGGTAAGCAGCTTGGTTTGAAGAAATCAACTGTGGAGCAATTATTAGGAAATGGAAGACATACAAGACCACTGATAATCTCTCTCGATCTGGGGCTCCACGCAAGATCTCACCCCGTGGGGTCAAAATGATCACAAGAACGGTGAGCAAAAATCCCAGAACCACACGGGGGGACCTAGTGAATGACCTGCAGAGAGCTGGGACCAAAGTAACAAAGCCTACCATCAGTAACACACTACGTCGCCAGGGAATCAAATCCTGCAGTGCCAGACGTGTCCCCCTGCTTAAGCCAGTACATGTCCAGGCCCGTCTGAAGTTTGCTAGAGTGCATTTGGATTATCCAGAAGATGATTGGGAGACTGTCATATGGTCAGATGAAACCAAAATAGAACTTTTTGGTAAAAACTCAACTCGTAATGTTTGGAGGACAAAGAATGCTGAGTTGCATCCAAAGAACACCATACCTACTGTGAAGCATTGGGGTGGAAACATCATGCTTTGGGGCTGTTTTTCTGCAAAGGGACCAGGACGACTGATCCGTGTAAAGGAAAGAATGAATGGGGCCATGTATCATGAGATTTTGAGTGAAAACCTCCTTCCATCAGCAAGGGCATTGAAGATGAAACGTGGCTGGGTCTTTCAGCATGACAATGATCCCAAACACACCGCCTGGGCAATGAAGGAGTGGCTTCGTAAGAAGCATTTCAAGGTCCTGGAATGGCCTAGCCAGTTTCCAGATCTCAACCACATTGAAAATCTTTGGAGGGAGTTGAAAGTCCGTGTTGCCCAGCGACAGCCCCAAAACATCACTGCTCTGAGGAGATCTGCATAGAGGAATGGGCCAAAATACCAGCAACAGTGTGTCGAAAACCTTGTGAATACTTACAGAAAACGTTTGACCTGTGTCATTGCCAACAAAGGGTATATAACAAAGTATTGAGAAACTTTTGTTATTGACCAAATACTATTTTCCACCATAATTTGCAAATAAATTCATTAAAAATCCTACAATGTGATTTTCTGGATTTGTTTTTCTCATTTTGTCTGTCATAGTTGACGTGAACCTATGATGAAAATTGCAGGCCTCTCTCATCTTTTTAAGTGGGAGAACTTGCACAATTGGTGGCTGACTAAATAATTGTATTCCCCACTGTAGGTGTTCCTCTTTTCCATGTGGGAAAGGGCAGTGTGGAGTGCAATAGAGATTGCATCATCTGTGGATCTGTTGGGGCGGTTTGCAAATTGGAGTGGGTCTAGGGTTTCTGGGATAATGCTGTTGATGTGAGCCATGACCAGCCTTTCAAAGCACTTCATGGCTACAGACGTCAGTGCTACGGGTCGGTAGTCATTTAGGCAGGTTATCTTAGAGTCCTTGGGCACGGGGACTATGGTGGTCTGCTTGAAACATGTTGGTATTACAGACTCAGTCAGGGACATGTTGAAAATGTCAGTGAAGACACTTGCCAGTTGGTCAGCACATGCTCGGAGTTAACGTCCTGGTAATCCGTCTGGCCCTATCTGGCCTTGTGAATGTTGACCTGCTTAAAAGTCTTACTCACATCGGCTACGGAGAGCGCGTGATCACATAGTCATCTGGAACAGCTGGTGCTCTCATGCATGCTTCAGTGTTGCTTGCCTCGGCGAGCATGAAGTGGTTTAGCTCGTCTGGAAGTCTTGTGTCACTGGGCAGCTCGCGGCTGTGCTTCCCTTTGTAGTCTGTAATAGTTTTCAAGCCCTGCCACATCCGACGAGCGTCAGAGCCGTGAGTACGATTCAATCTTAGTCCTGTATTGACTCTTTGCCTGTTTGATGGTTCGTCGGAGGGCATGCCAGATTTCTTATAAGCGTCCGGGTTAGAGTCCCGCTCCTTGAAGCGGCAGCTCTACCCCTTTAGCTCAGTGCGGATGTTTCCTGTAATCCATGGCTTCTGGTTGGGGTTGCGTACGGTCACTGTGGGGGACGACATCATCAATGCACTTGCTGATGAAGCCAGTGACTGATGTGGTGTACTCCTCAATGCTATCTGAAGAATCCCGGAACATGTTCCAGTCTGTGCTAGCAAAACAGTCCTGTAGCTTAGCATCTGTGTCATCTGACCACTTTTATTAACCGAGTCACTGGTGCTTCCTGCTTTAGTTTTTGCTTATAAGCAGGAATCAGGAGGATAGAGTTATGGTCAGATTTGCCAAATGGAGGGCGAGGGAGAGCTTTGTATGCGTCTCTGTGTGTGGAGTAAAAGGTGGTCTAGAGTTTTTTTCCTCTGGTTGCACATTTAACATGCTGGTAGAAATGAGGTAGAACGGATTATAGTTTCCCTGCATTAAAGTCCCCGGCCACTAGGAGCGCTGCATCTGGATGAGCGTTTTCCTGTTGATTTATGGCCTTATACAGCTCATTCAGTGCAATCTTAATGCCAGCATTGGTTTGTGGTGGTAAATAGACAGCTATGAAAAATATAGATGAAAACTCTCTTAGTAAATTGTGTGGTCTACAGTTATCGTAAGATACTCTACCTCAGGCGAGCAAAACCTCGAACTTCCTTAGTATTTGATTTTGTGCACCAGCTGTGGTTTACAAATATACACAGACCAGCCACCCCTTGTCTTACATTCGATTTGGGTATGTCATTTTAGGCAAAAATTGAAAAAAAGGATCAGATTCTTAAGAGGTTAAGATGAATGCACTAACTGTAAGTAGCTCTGGATAAGAGCTTCTGCTAAATAATCTAAAATATCAATGTAAAATGTGAATCTCCCAAGATGCCCGTAAACGTATCATGTCCACTAAATGAATGGCGTTGTCCGGTCCCCAGTTCATGTCCAGGGCAATAATATCACAGAGTTTCTAAACCACTGTACTGTCTTTGAAAATATTTACTAATTTAGATTTGAGGAATGGTGAAGACCCCTCATCCTCCGTGGGCGGCTGGAGCCAGCATCTCTAGCCACCCCGCCCTGCCTAGAGATGATCCGCGATAATCGCATCAATTGCACATTACTTTAGGGCCTGTGATACATCGCTCCTCTTTAGCCAATCCATTACATATTTATCACACGCGCGGAAGGGCACCTCGCGTCGGTGGGTCGGGCCCCCACCCCCTGCTGTGGGGTGACAGGGAGCTGATCAGCACGATTGATTTGGTGGGAGCTGAGGGGGAGGGTGGGGGGGTGGGTGGCTGTGGATGAGAGGGTGGGGATGGGTGTGGGAGCGCGGGCGTAATTTGGGGTTTTATGTGTGTGTTTGTGTGTGTGCAGGGGCATGTGCGTGTGTGGTTGTGGGCCTTTGGCTAAACACTGTAAGCGCTGCGGAGCAGAACAGAGCAGAGCGAAGGCCTTCCTGTGGGATTGCACAGAGAACAGAGGCTTCTATTGGGCCCTATTGATCCACAGCACAGCCCAGTGACTGATGACAAAGTAAAAGCCCCCTCCTTCCAATCAGCACGCCCTCCATTCCATCCCATCCTCCCTCCCCCATCCCTCCCTCCTATCCATCCCCCTCTCTTCCATCTCTCCCTCCCCCATCCCATCCCTCCTCCCTCCATTCCTCAATTCCTCCCACCCTTCCCGGAGTCCGTCCAAGAGAGAGGGGGGTTGTCCAAAGGCTTGCCTGCTGAACATTTATCACAGGGCATTTCTGGTGGTAGTGGTGCTGTCTCGTCTGGGGCTCTAATGAGAAAGGGTTGGATTCAAGTATGTGATCTGTTGTATATCACCACTGTGAATATAAAGTAGCTAGACCAGGTCAGGGCTGTATTTAACCAGAGATGTGATGTGTGTCATTGGTTGTTCAGGTCCCAAACCAGGGTCCTGAGCACGCACGCACGCACTCACACACACACACACACACACACACAGCGTTATTCAGGGTCCCTGTGGGAGCTGCTGCCATAAACACACAGGACAGGAGCTTGTCTCTGGTGACATTAGTCCCCCAGCCCGAAGCATCACCATCACCACCATTGCGGGTGGGTCTGATTTCCTACCATCATCAAACATTGACAACATTTATGTCCAGAGCAACGAGTCCACTGTTGTCATTACTTCTGTTGACATGACAACAGGAGGAGACCATTGTGTGTGTTTGCAGGTCTCACCTGGGATTGGTGACAGTGGATTCGCATGGACTCATCATCAGCTCCACCATGGTATCCATGGTAATGATGAGTCAGTTTTAATTAAACAGAGAAGCCACGTTTGAGTTGTGACAGACTACAGAGTGAAAGGAGAGATTGCCTGTCATTCAGATGGCGAGTAGGGAAATCAGCTCACAAAAAGCCATTATGTTTGTTGGTGTTGTTGTATCAGGCCTTAATGTTATCAGATTAGGTTTTCAGAGCCAATTATAAAAGCCTCTCTCCCTCTTTCTCTCTCTATCTGCTTTTTTATTTCCAAATCAAATTATATTATTTTATACACATCTGTACCCACAAAAACACCCGGCTACACTCATTCCACAGCCCCCACTCCCACACCCCATCTCTGTTCTCCAATCAGAAAAGCGGATCCCTAGCATATGCCTCCCCTCACCCTGGGCAATCACAACATTAACTTCCTCAGTTTCATGTTAATGAGAGATCCTGTTGTGCTAATAGCTGGCTGTGCTCGGGTCACAGAGAAAATCAATTCTCAGTCATTTCCCCCATACCACATCTACTGCTGCTTTATTCCCTTCAGCAGCAACAGGGGGCTGGACTGCCACAGAAAACCCATTATGGAGAACAGGATATGGAGATACAGAGAGAAAGAGATGGGGAGATAAAGAGACAGAGAGAGCAGAGAGAGGAGATAGAGATGGAGAGAGAGAAAGAAAGAGAGGGGTGGAGAAACAGGGAGAAAGAGGGGAGAGAGAGAATGATGGAGGAAAGAGGGATGCAAAAGGGTGGGATGAAATACTGAGACATGGAAGGAGAGAGTTACAGGCAGAGAGAGAGAGGGGCAGAGGGAAATAATGAGAGTGGGGGCATTTGTCAGGAAGAGAGACAGGGAGATGAGAGGATGGATGAGAGGATGGAGAGAGAGAGAGGAGGATGAGACAAAAGGAATGATCAATCCCTATCCTGTCGGGCTGATGGGGGGGACCTGGAGGAGGGGGAAAGAGGGGGTGGATTGATGAGAGGTTGGGCCTCTGTAGGCCCCTAGGGACTCAGGAAGAAAAGAAGGGAGGAGAGGAGAGAGGAGAGGGAGAGGGAAAGAGAGGAGAGGAAAGGAGAGAGGAGAAGAGGAGAGGAGAGGAGAGAGGGAGAGGAGAGGAGAGGAGAGAGAGGAGAGGGAGAGGGAGAGGAGAGGAAGGCACAGACCAATTGATGGGGAAAGAGAGAGACATAAGCATAATGACACATAATAGGCCGTAACACTTAACAACAAACAGCCACATCGCTTCTTCTGCCACATGCAGCGCAGCACGGCTTGCAACATTAAAAATGCATTTTTCTCAAGATGTCAGTCGGTGATAGCTGCATCACACACGTGGACAGGGGATCGTATCGTTCCTGGAGCACAAGGCTCATTGCAGGATAACACAGCAATAAGCAGTGTGTATTTATGTAACACTGGCCCAGCTCATATTCCCCATATACAGAAGCATGCACAATTGGGAAATTAGAACCATAATTGAGAAATGTGGAAAATCCATATTTCGAGGAAGAGAAATTCTAAATAAGTCATATGTTAGATGTTATTATTCACAGTGAAATGTAGCCATGGCTATGGACTCACCTAATCCCTAGGAATAAACTGACATATTGTCATAAGTGATCAGATATCATGTGGAAGCTGAGCAGCGAAAGGAAATGGGGCAAAGATGAGAAAGATGGGAAGCCACAGAGACAAAGAAGCAGTAATACAGAGACCATACATATACTGACTCAGGATCAGGAGTAGTATGGAAGCCATGAAGCTAGATGAGCAGCAGTAGATCTAGAGGCTTCCTCAGAGCAGCGTCAGTGTACTGTAGCTAGGTTACATAGTGCTTTGGAACAAGACAAGTGGAAACGGATAGACTGGGTGACTCACAAATTGGACTGGCGAGATCCTTTGTCCGATTCAATGGCAACACTGCAGTGACCCAGATCAAGTGAAACCCTCCTATCTGCTAGTGCTTGAATGGTAACCTTTGTAGTGCCCAAGTGCTCAGACCCAGACTCATCACAGGGAGAATGAGGGAGTTTCTGAAGTTTTCTGAGTTTGATAGTTTTTAAGACTGATAGTTACCACGGTGAAAAGGGCGAAGACAGGCAATGACAGTGTCGATGATGACTCACCAGCATGCAGCCACTCAATGGTCATAGTCTTGGTTACACTGGCTGCTTGACACTCATAACGTCAAATAAAATCAGTGTCCTATTTGCTGAATTTGAATGTCGAAAGTGGAGTTGCACTTCTTGTAAAAGAAATGTGTATCATTGTGTGTGTGTATCTGTGAAAGAGACAAGCGTAAGGAAAATAGAGAGAGAAAAGAGAGAGAAAGAGAGACAAAAATGAGAGAGAGGAAGAAAGAGAGGAAGAAAAAGAAAGAAGAAAAAGCAAGAAAGAGAATAACAAAGACATTTCTAGGAGAGAACACTAGATAGACTGACAGCTGGGACCATATTTTCACACTCACAGCAGTGTTGGAGTCCGTAGGGTCCCCCTCCTCGCCCCTACATGGCCATCAACCGGACACTTCCTAGTTCACCTGCTAATGGAGAATGGAGCTGACTGGGTTAGCAACTCACTGTTAACAAATCCCCCCCTGCTATATTGGATCATACCATTGTGTTAAAGGGTGAGGTTACAGATGCACGAAATACCCAGACCAGACATCACACATCATACTGTCTATTGATGGTCATGAAACAGGATGTGGGAGTGATTATCATTATACTGTCCTGTGGCCCCTATGGCAGCTGGTCAAAAATAGTGCACTATAGAGGGAATAGGGTGCCCTTTGGGACGAAGCCTATGTGTCCCAGTATGATGGACGTCCTGTCAACAGTAGCCCACATTGCAGGGTTTTACTTAATTATACAGAATAACACACGCTAACACGATAACAACACAATAATAACACAATGCTCTATGTCCCATGGCACATTTGACTAACTTCTTGAGAATAACACTAATTTTACTGTATGAGGCTCTTTGTGTCCCACTACCCCCAATGAGTAATCCATGTTTACACTCATTCTGTCCGGCCCACAGATATCATACAATACAATACAATAGAACACAGCAGCTTCATCCAGTGGGGCAGTTAGCAAGACAGAGATAAGAGATATAGCCCAGTTCCTTTACAACAGTATCACTTTGACGATGACTCAGAGTGCCCACCCAAATGGCACCCTATTCCCTATGTAGTGCACTACTTATGTCCAGAGGACCCTATTCCCTATGTAGTGCACTACTTTTGACCAGAGAACCCTATTCCCTATGTAGTGCACTACTTTTGACCAGAGCACTCTATTCCCTATGTAGTGCAATACCTTTGACCAGAGCACCCTATTCCCTATGTAGTGCAATACCTTTGATCAGAGCCCTGTGCACTACACAGGGAATGTCGTTTAGGGCGACAGCCAGAGTAATTCTAGTAAAACATGATGTTCCTTTCTCCTTAGGCACTCAGACACAAATCAGCAAGGCGCTGAGTTTGGTCACCACACCTCCACTCCAGACAGCAGAGCTAAATGACTTGGTAGTTGGCAGGGAAGGATCTCTCCTGCTCGGTACCCGGAACAACTCCTTCACTCACACTCTCACACCTAATTTCCGGGATGTCGGTCGAAGGGACACTCTCACTGCATTGTTCCTGGAAGCTAGGGTTCTGTACAGGCTGAAAGACTCAGCGGTAGGACGGTCATTCAGTGGTGACTGCTGTTGCGTTTGTCACTCTTTGACCAACCGGGTGTGAAACCAGGTTATCTGCAGTGGGTTCACTGTTACACAAAGAGTCCCTTCCCAGTCACAGATACCCCCTCCTCATCAGCACTACTGATCATTTTCCAACATCATCTCAGTAAGTTTATAGTGTGCTTTAGTGTACTGGTAAGGACCATGGTCTTTTCTATAGTATACTTGTGCATGTTCACAGTATTATTTCTACAATCCTCTGCAGCCCTTCTTAGTTTGTGTGTGAGGGTTTAGGTCCCTTGGACACCCTGGCTTGTATCAGTGGGAGTGAGACACAGAGATGCAGACACAGGCGCATAAGGTATGAGTGTCTCTGGCAGCTAATCTGTAAGGCAGCTGTGCATGGTGAGAGCTGGGTAAACATTGCCTTAAATAGAGAACACATTGCACTGGTGACAGGAGACAGACAGACTGACATGCATTCTTCCATCCACTCTCCTACCTCTGTATGCTTCCCTATACAGAATACTGTGGTGTGTGTGTGTGCGTGTATATTTTTGTATGTGCATGTTCAGATGTATAGATCTGTATGTGTGTGTGTTAGCATGTGTTTTTGTGTAGATATATGTGAGTGTGTGAGTGAGGCGATCAAAGAGTTGCAAAGACACACTGTGCACAAAAAAACTGTAAAACTGTACTGGCTTGCCCCCTATTGGAGGATAGCATTCATACCAAATGAAGTGAAAATAATGAACATGAATACAATTAATTTCTCAACACGCAAACCATGTTTTCTACAAATAATTCTTTCCACAATAGATTTATTTTTATGATTGTTACCTTGTATTGTCCTAACACAGACAGTAAAGAAAATGCTCCAGCCTGATAGACCATGGGCTCTACAGTATAGTCTATTGCAAAGGAGAGGTTTGCAGTGAAGGAGCCCATGCATGGTGAGAGGCAGAACATGTGTTCACCTTGGTTCATTCTCCTCTCAACACCTGCAACCTTCACTTTCTCCACAAGCCATTGTTATGTATCAGTGTGAATTGAAATCATGTTTTGTTTCCCATTCTTTCTCTCTAAATCAAGTATAAAAGCCTTAATTTCAAGAGACCTTGGATCTTTTCAATAGCTCCAACATGTGCACACACACTTACACAAGCACAGAAGCGAGCATGTGTGTGTGAGTGTGTGTGTGCATACACGCACGCACACAAAAACCCACCCACCCAAACACCAACCCACGCACACACACACACACACCAGGAGGGATTTTGGTGCTACTCTGCACCTGTCTCTGCATAAAGACATTCCTTCTGGATGTGCAGTCTATTCATTGCATTTAGTGGGCCTACATACCTTTGTGTTGGAGAGAAAAGCATTGAATTGCTACCTTTTCACTGTAATCCCTAAAGGAACTAGCGATAGCAAAGGAAAAGGGAAGAGAGGGCTGAAATAAATGCTTTATTCCTCTCTCAAGCCTCATGTACTGTATTCTTGCAAAGCATTATTTTCTTTCCAACAGTGCCATCTTCTGGTAACATATCCAACTGCACTCACCTATACAATAAGTAGACATCAAATTACGAAGACCATTTTTATTTAAACACATAAATCGAATGAAAATACTTTACATATAAAATGCACATGCATAAAGGACTACACATGTATAAAACTATTATTTGCATAGGTTACAGCCATCAAAATATTTCAGATCAAAATTGCCTTCCTACAATTTACCCTCCAATTGCACTACCTGCTGTCTTTACATGGCAGTTTTAGTAAGCATATATTACCGTATCATTATATACATAAATCAAAAGCAGCATAATAAGCTAATTGAACAAATCTCATACGTTTTAAACAAAAGATAATTGGCATACAGCATCATATCAAAAGTCATAATCAGTATTGTGGGATCATATTTTCTCTGTGAAAATTCACAATAGACTAATAAACACCTTAAGTAAGTGACAAAATGTGGAATAGAATCCCTGAATCTTAACATGGTAATTTTATCCATCTGAAAGTCATGTTTCCTTATATGTTGAGAGGGGAATAGATCACAGCACGTTCCTGTATGTATGGACATGAACACCAGTTAAAAACAAATATATATATAACAAAATGATAATTTGACTAAAGTGCTATTCTTACCTGATTTGACCCTGCTGTGACTATGTTGGGATCTGAAAAAAAAGAAAAGAAATGCAAATAGTTACGCTTCATCAACACAAGTTACATTCAACAAACCATTCTGTATTTCCACACGCACATTACTCACCACCAAGCCTGGGTTCACATAAAGCAAACTCAGAGTAATGAACTTCCTCATTTTCATCTTCCCCTGTTTGACCCCCCTGGCTCTCTGATAGTATAAAAAAAAGCCAAAATGTTAATCAGACAGTTGTGACTTTAGTGTAACTTCCTACACATCTGTTGGCACTGTGGAACATTCGGAATGTCATCTTGAAAGTCATCTCAACCTCCTACTTACTGTACTAGTGGAGGCTCCTCAGAGGAGGAAGGGGAGGACCATCCTCCTCAGTAAATTCCATTTTAAAAAATTACATTAAAGAAGTTATCCTTTTTAGATAAAACTGTACTAAATATAATAACGTCACCAAATAATTGATAAAACACACTATTTTGCAATGAAGGTCTACAGTAGCCTCAACAGCACTCTGTAGGGTAGCACCAGGACAGCTAGCTTCCGTCCTCCTCTGGGTGCATTGACTTCAATACAAAACCTTGGAGGCTCATGATTCTCACCCCCTTCCATAGACTTACACAGTAATTATGACACCTTCTGGAGGATGTCCTCCAACCTATCAAATCATACTGTATTTAGCAGATGTTATTGCGGGTGTAGCGAAATGCTTGTGTTTCTAGCACCAACAGTGCAGTAATATCTAACAATTCACAACAATAAACACAAATCTAAAAGTAAAAGAATGGAATTAAGAAATATATAAATATTGGGACTGCCCCGAGAGAGCTCCTGACAGAAGTTCACTATTGTGCATCAAGTTTGTTGGAACCTCTCCAGTTAACTGTTAATAAACAATGATTCATTTAAGTTTGACTTTGCGTGTCCATGTGTAGAATTTCCACGGCAATACCACTGCTAAGGGCTGTGTCCTAGCACTCTGCGTTGCGTCATGCATAAGAACAGCTCTTAGCTGGGGTATATTGGCCATATACCACACCCCCTTGGGCCTTATTGCTTAAATATATCACGGCTTTCAGCCAATCCATATCTAGGTGCCAAACTACCTGGTTTATAATTCCTTCTGGCTTCACTTTTTCCGTTCACTTGTGGACTTCAGTGCACAACACAACAGCTGTCTGTGACGAGGCGAAATAAACCTCTCCAAGCCAAATCTTCATACCATAACCACTGACTGCTCCACAACCAACATTGTTGTCACCATATTAGCTAATGTCATAATCATCAGGGCCTAAAATTAACACCCGCCAAAGTAGATTAGTATTTGTGAATGAAATGTCAAGTATGATCACATTTATAGCAAAATAAATGCTGCAGTAACTGTTTTCGAAATATTTCTGTCATTTTGTTTCATAGCTGGTAAATTAATTGAACTACGAATTCTATAGCCTGCAGCGCTCACGTGAAGAGCTGAGTGAAAGATTCATTTTTAGGAGCGCTGCGCACAGGCATAAAAGTTGTTCTAATTTACTTGAAGCCAAAGTCTACTGAAGTGAGACTTTGTCCTTGTGTTTCTTGGCTATTTACATTGTTTTGATCACAAGTTAGTTTGTTTTTCAATGTTTGAGTTTCAATTTATAGAGAAGAGAAGCAATGCAGATACTAGTCAGACTCTCAATCTCACAGGCACAAACGTGACTGGGAGTCGCGTTTCCATGGTAACCTCCCACCCTTAAAGGGCCAGGTGATCATTTTTGTCTCATCTGTGATATTTTGGTTAAAAGACTGAGGTCACAAAAATATACCACATTACTTCTTACTAGTAATACATTTATTGTTTTAGATACATTACAAAACATGCTCATCTTTTTTTTCTGTTTTGTTGGTGTAATTTTAGCCCAACATTTTTTTGGCTGGTAAAAAATCAGAGTGGCTGGTTACAATTATGCAGCAGGCCTACAGTGTACAGCAAGCAGTTTAGCAGTTACACCGGCGGGCCCGGTGGCAATAAATTAATTAAACCGAAAGCTTACCTTGAGTTGGAAGAGTTGCAGTGTTGGATAGCCTTAGCCAGCTAGCTAATATAAATAGCATAGCATTCCTCTTTATTTGAGTCAGGTTGTTGAGTAGGCTAAATTAGCTGCATCAGCTAGCTAAGTAAGTAAAAGGTAAACTTAGAAGAAAAAAATACAATGAAATATAGCTATCTCTCTCTCACACACCGCTGCTTCTCTAAAAACTCTTCACACTGTATGCACTGCAGTGCTAGCTGGCGGTAGCTTATGCTTTCAGTACTAGATTAATTATCTGATCCTTTGATTGGATGGACAACATATCAGTTCATGCTGCAAGAGCTCTGATAGGTTGGAGGACGTTCTCCGGAAGTCGTCATAATTACTGTGTAAGTCTATGGAAGGGGTTGAGAACCATGAGCCTCCTAGGTTTTGAATTCAAGTCAATGTAAAATAGCTGTCCTCTGGCTACACCATGGTGCTACCTTAAAGAGTGCTGTTGAGGCTACTGTAGACCTTCATTGCAAAACAGTGTGTTTTAATCAGTTATTTGGTGATGAGAATATATTTAGTATCGTTTTATCTAAAAAGGATAACTTTTCTAATGTTTCACTATTTTAAGAAAAATGAAATTCACTGAGTAGGATGGTCCTCCCCTTCCTCCTCTGAGGAGCCTCCACTGCCATATCTATATCTATATCTGTATTGTACATCATATTACACCCAAAGTGAAGAAGGGTATACCTTGGTCTCTTTGTGGATCTGTGATGTTACCGTAGACTGGGTCATTCTTCTGGGTCAGTGTTAGGGTCGTCACAGCTTTGAAAAAAGAGATCGTAGCAAAAACGTTTCCACACAATTGTTGACATAGGCCTAAATTTAAGATGTAGCAATCCGACAAGTTTGATCAGCAATAGTGGTCATTATCAGTGTATTTTACCTGTCTTCTTCCTCTTCAGGTAGAACACCAGAGCACCAACCAGGACCCCAGCAACAACCATAGCAGTACAGGCCACAATGATCACAGTCTGCAGATGGTTGTCATCTGTGGTAACCAAAAAGACATGAACAAAGAGTATGAGAGAGAACATGCTGGGATATGAGATACCTGAGTACTTACTATACAGCAGACTACATTTGCTAAGACTCTAAATTCATCACAGTTTAAATTAACAGGGGCCCAAGGGCAATCCAAAGACATTGATTTGGTTACTTGTATGATGTACTGTATGTTGTTTATGATGATGTCCTCTAACTGAATCTTTAATAGATTCCAAATCATTCAGATGGAGGGATTTAATGTAATCTACAGACGTGTGTTACCTATCATAGACGATGTTGATGTAATGAACGCTGGTAACCATGATCTTCCAGCAGAATCACTGAATCTGAGGGGAATGCTTGCTCTGAGCATGCCCCCTGTGAACACCACAGACTGCCAGTGCAGCAAAACAAGTTGTTACCTGTCATTGAAGACATTGGTGTGTTTGTGGGGAGTGTGAGGGTCAGGGAGGCTGTCGCTCTGAGCATGCCCTCTGTGAACACAACACACTGCCAGTGCAGCTGGTCTCTGCAGAGGCTGGGCAGGGTCACACTGAGCGTCCTGTTGGGGTGACTCTCTGTCAGGATGTCCTGTTTGACCAGCAGCCCCCTGCTCCCCTCCATCCTCATCCAGGCCAGGGTCACAGGGTCACCGCTCACCTCCGACACCTCACACCTCAGCACAACCGGCTGGCCACCAGGGGGCCCTCCAGATTCAGATACTAAGATAAAGAACAGAAAACAGTCCTGTACTATACTTTGACCTCTGAAAGAGCAGTATACTGTAACAATGTACTGAACAGCTAACTAATTCAATGATTAAATGAAAAGTGTATGGTTGTCATAGTAACCAACAGTGTACGTGAACAGAGTGTCTGCTCTCTCATTGTTAAAAGACAAAAGCAAAGTTACCTCGAATGGTTGTGAGTTTAACCGAGCCGAATATATAGCCTTCAAAGAAACATGTGAACATTCCACCATCCTCAAATGTCACTGGTGAGACATGCAGTGGGAAATCATATCCGTTGAACGGAGGAGATGAGAATCGGTCTCTTCTGACCTTGTCCAATGACTCTGTATTATATGAAGTCAAAGTAACTGATTTGGTCACGGTCCATTCGGCTCTGTGGTATGTGGAGATATACCTGCAGATCAAGTTCACCTCACTGCTGTTGCTGCTCTCTCGAAACAAATGTATTAATGGTCTACTATATGTGTCTGGAAAAAATAAATAAAAAACATTAAAGGGAAAATGCTGATGATAATTGTTTGCCTGTATAGTGCACTCTTTTCTTTGTATTATTGAGGACAATATTCCTGAATATTTAATCCTGAACAAATTATTTGGTCAATTCATGTATTAATATATTACATTAATGTTAATAAATCTTACGTGTTTGCACATTCAGTTTAGTATAAACAGTAAACAACAATTCTCCATTCAGTCTGAAATTGCAGTTGTATCTTCCCCTGTAATTCTGATCAACAGTGTGGATGACCATGTGGGCAGTGTTGTTGTAGAACAACGTGGTGTTAGAAGTGGGATCTCCCTCTCTTTCCCACTGAAGTGTGGCCCCTTCTGGTAGGCTGGACACCTCGCAACGCACACTAACATCAGAACCAAGATACACTTGATTAACACGATCAATTGGTGTCACTGCAAAAAGGAGATATCCATTACTTTACTTCAATTTGATAAAAGAAGATAAAACGAGGGAAAAAGTGGAAATCAGCGGTTTACATTTTTCCAAATCTAAAATGCTTGATAATCAATAATGAAATGATTACAACAGCAACATTTTGGCTCTTATTCTGATATTGACAAGGCGATATACATTGATATTTTAAAATGATTGAAATGATACCCATTGAGAAATTGAACATGTCCAACATACCTTTAAACACAAAACTAAACACCTCAAATCTTGCCAGAACTGCTACATCTGGTTTGGTTTGCATGAACACAAACTCTCCAGCATTTTCAAATATTGTTTGGATGGAAAGATCATATCCGGTTCCTTGTGAGATAGGATCCTGTCTATTCATGGGTGAAGTGATTTGGGCTACTGAAGTGTTTGAGTGTCTGCCATCATGTGAGGTCCATATCCATTGGTGCGCTGTCCCTTTTGGAACTGCAGGGGAAACTGGGAGAGTGACTCTGTTACTGGTCTTCTCAACGAAAAATATCTTCTTTGACAATTCTGTGGAGGGAAGATATTCAAAACGATAGGATAAAAAGCTGCAAAATATCTTTATATTAATATTATTCACTGTTCAAATCTCAAATTTTATCTCGCTCTCTTTCTCAGATGACTCCTCAATAGCTTCATCCTACTTGTATGTAATGCTTTAAAGGGGCAATCTGCTGTTAGAACAACAACAAAGCAGTTAACCTGCTACTGATTTGGTAAACAGCTGAGGGACGGGCCTGGAGATATTTATACATTTTTTGTTTACATTTACATTGTTTACAGCTTATATAATGGGATTCTGATGGAGTACAACAGTTGAACTAAGCTCATAAGGCAGTTATATTCTTCAAGAATCAATGGGTGTATATCAAGGATGGGCAACTTTGATGGGGTGGTGGCCACAAAAACTCTGAACTCATCATGAGGGGCCGCAGTTGCTCACGAGTCTGCATAGCTACATGTGCATACCCCTCCACCCCCCACCACATAGTGAACAAAACATTTTAGCAGCCCCCCTCTTGACAGCAGAGAGATGTTTTTTTTAGTTGGGTTAATTTCGTACAATTCTACACATTTTGCCATGGGTCACAGAGAAAATGCTGATTTTTTAAAACGAATTTCCTGCAATTCTACACATTTTGCCATAAGGTGAAGATAAATGTTTGCAGTTTTTAATGTGATATCTGAGTGAGACTGACTAACAAAATCAATGCCCCCCTTTAATAGTCCTGTATTAGAGTATATATCCGTCTGCAACCCCCTTGACAAAACATGCTCAGCCCCTCCCCCACTCCCCCATTGGCAACAAAATGTACAGCACCCCACCCTCAAACTACTTCCCGTGGCTATGCTGGTGTATATCATAATTTAAAGGTCTCAAAATGGATGTAACAACTGCAGATTGCCTCTTTAAAAGGTGAGTATTTTATGACAAATAATTCAACCAGAAACACATTACTCACGTTCAGCTGAGAGTCCTTGACAGTATCTAGATATCCACAGCAGGATCCACAACAACGTTACACCCATAGAGCCTCTGCACTCCCCCATGTTGCTGTATCTTGCTGTTCTGTTCCCCTTCTCTCTACTCAGTAGCCAACTCATATCATTACTGACATCCTGATAAATATGTTCAGGAACTGAAGAAAAGAAGAAGTTCAAACACTACAGATGTGATGCAATTTAAAATGACTGCGCATCTGAGGATATAGTACTTCATAAAATCTCACTTTACTTGTATCCACCCTATACTGTATGTAGCAGGCAGGGATTAAGGAGTAGGATTAAGGGTTAAATGATCAAAAGTCGCCTGACACTCAACCATCATTATAGGCATCAATGGGATCAAAACAATGGTCAAACATGTCACAGTTTAGCAAAATGTAGCAGAATATAATGTAAATGCTGTGCAATTAAAATAATAGAAGTAGTATTATTAAAAGCATGTTACAGATATTATAATTAATATGGAAGCATGACATGCACCAATTTGTAAGTCGCTCTGGATAAGAGCGTCTGCTAAATGACTTAAATCTAAATGTAAAATGTTCCTTTTGAAGCAAATAACAGTTGGTGAATTATGGGGAATTCCAAAGACCATGGTGTCTAAATGCAACCAAAGGCTTTCAAAACAAAAAACAGGAACTTTCTACACTATGGCCAGTCTCTTGCAACAGACCCTTTAAAGTTCTCTATTACTAACAGCTTTCCTAATACAGGAAAATTAGATGGTAAAATAAGCTGAGACACTGTTGCCAAGCTAGTATTTACATCACTATTTATTGTGAACAAACATTACAGACTGAGGATGAATGGAAACTTACATTTCTAAGATTAACTAAATAATATACACTGAGTGTAAAAACATTAAGAACAGCCTCAATTCATCGGGCAATGGACTCTACAAGGTGTCGAAAGCGTTCCACAGGGATGCTGGCCCATGTTGATTCCAAAGCTTCCCACAGTTGTGTCAAGTTGGCTGGATGTCCTTTGGGTGGTGGACCAGTCTTGATACACATGGGAAACTGTTGAGCGTGAAAACCCCAGCAGAGTTGCAGTTCTTGACACAAACCGGTGCGCCTGGTACCTACTACCATACCCCGTTCAATGGCACTTAAATATTTTGTCTTGCCCATTCACCCTCTGAATGGCACACACACACAATACATGTCTCAAGGTTTAAAAATCCTTATTTAACCTGTCTCCTCCCCTTCATCTACACTGATTGAAGTGGATTTAACAAGTGACATCAATAAGGGACCATATCTTTCAACTGGATTCACCTGGTCAGTCTGTCATTGAAAGAGCAGGTGATCCTAATGTTTTGTACACTCAGTGTAAATTATTTAGGTGTTTAGGAAAGATGCTTACAGTATCATAACATGGTCATGTTTTCAATATTAGTCTTTGAGGGGAAGGATGTTGGTGGTTAACACATTATTTTAACACTGTTGAAGTTTCCATTGCCTGACCTTTTGACCGAACACAGTGTGTCATGTGGTAATTCAGTGTGAAAGACATCACTGGTTACTACAGACATGGGTGGCAAAGCTATATTTTAACACTGCCACAGGCCATAGGCTAGCAACAAGGCTATACACTAGTCTCCTCCAGTTGAGCAGGTTCCTTCCTTTGTCTCTGTGTCTGGGTACCTGGATGGAAGACACACCAACACATCAACCAGAAGAGTATGCAATGATGTCCTTTACACACACTAATTCACTAGTTTTCCACTCAGTACTTATGAAAGACTATCATGTATGTTACTTCATAATGTTAATTTAAGTTGTAGTTCACTACAAAATCAAAGTTGTTCATATGTTTGGAGACTTTAAAAGCACTTTAATGTGGAGATGGATCCATGTCCCATATGAAGGCTAGCTCTGCCTCGGTCCCAAATGAAAGAGAAAGATAAGTACTGTCTAACACAGTCATTTTAGATGGTGCCTCAATGTCCCATTCCTTTGGGATTGGGTTGGATTCCTTTTTTATGGAGAGTCTATCCAAGAGGAAGTGTCTCCTTACCGTTTGGTCTACGACAGTAGAAGCCGAGAAATCCGAAAACTCCTAGGGTGGCAGCCATTGTAATCACCCCTCTGACCACTGTCTCGGTGCCCATCCCTAAGAAACAGAGACTTCTGTTAGATTATATTACACATGGCAACCTCTCAAGCATGGTAACCTATTTATTTTGTTACAGTAGGCTTATGCCATTGGAAAGCAGAGGTCCAGTGCGGCATAATTAGTTTGGATTGAGATAGGTTGGAACAGACTGGGTCAAATTGAAGAGAGCCTATCATAACAGGTTGTTACCTGTCATTGAAGACATTGTTGTCAGTGTAGGTAGTGTGAGAGTCAGGGAGGCTGTTGCTCTGAGGATGCCCTCTGTGAACACAACACACTGCCAGTGCAGCTGGTCCCTACGGAGGCTGGGCAGGGTCACACTGAGCGTGCGGTTGAGACGAGTCTCTGTCAGGACGTCCTGTTTGACCAGCAGCCCCCTGCTCCCCTCCATCCTCAGCCAAGCCAGGGTCACAGGGTCACCGCTCACCTCCGACACCTCACACCTCAGGACCACCTGATGATTCCTGGGGGATCCACTAGGGGGCACTGCAGAGACTGAAAATCATTGGGGATCTTTAATCTCTTCTCTCAAATATAAGTAAAAGTAGTTTATTCTGAAAAATGCATCTTGGATATTTAAAATGATAATGCTCACCCTTTATGGTTACCACATTAATAGAGGCAACTAGGAGGTTTTCAAAATAGCAGTTGAACTTCCCACCATCTTCG
This sequence comes from Coregonus clupeaformis, assembly GCF_020615455.1. Classification (NCBI taxonomy): domain Eukaryota; kingdom Metazoa; phylum Chordata; class Actinopteri; order Salmoniformes; family Salmonidae; genus Coregonus; species Coregonus clupeaformis. The sequence continues at coordinate 27,211,409 of NC_059214.1, read as the reverse complement.
AACTTCACCGGTGAGATGTAGAGACGGAAGTAGTATCTATTGAAGTCCCCGGATGAAAATCTCTCATTAAACGTGTCATTGGATCCGTACATTGCAGTTGTCACAACGTGAACCTCTTTAGCTGTAGATAGTGGTGTCCAGGACCATGATGCATGGGTGTACTCATCTGATGTCTTACAAAGCAGTGTCACCAGAGAGCTGTTGGCGCTCTCTCTGTACATTGTGAGAGTGGCATCGGACGAAACTGTGGAGAAAACCATAGCAGTGTTCAGTCAGAGGGGAAGGTTTAATTTCATTTAAATCCTAAGTCTTATTGTAAATGTAACAAATGTGATCACCGTTTAACCATTTAATATGAGACCAACATTATTGATTGTCAATGACTACTGATCAAGAGGACAACATTCATGTTTCACATAAAGGTTTTGATATTTCAGTTAGATAAGAACACATGTTGTACCTTCCTCAGTTCTGACAGCATTAGAAACACTATATAACAGTGTTCCATTCTGTTTAAAAGTGCAGTAGTATGTCCCCTGACTGTCCTGATCAACACTGTGGATGACCATGTGGGCAGTGTTGTTGTAGAACAGCGTGGTGTTAGAAGTGGGATCTCCCTCTCTTTCCCACTGCAGTGTGGCCCCTTCTGGTAGGCTGGACACCTCGCAACTAATACTCACATCAGAACCCAGACGAAATGAAGGCCAAAAGGAAGGTGTGACTGAAAAAACATGCAATTTAAAAATGATTACAATATAAACGTACTATCGGTGAAGAAATTAGGGTAATGCCGGAAGCTGACTTTCGAAACTATTTCATCACTAGAAGCTATTTTGTCATTATGGAAGATTCACAATGGCTTGTCTGACTAAACAGACACAGTATTTACGTACCTTTTGTGGCGAAGATCTCAATCTGAGCCAATGGGACATTTGTTCTTACAAACAAAAACACCCCTGCACATTCAAACTTCGGCTTCACTGTTACATCATAGTCATTGCTGCGGGAAAAGTACTCTGTGAAAGGTGGACTGACCACTAGCATAGAGGATATTGCTCTGGTTATTCGAATATCTGAATATCTCCCATCATGTGAGGTCCACTCCCAGCTGAACTCTGACCAGTGAGGTTGAACCAGGTCTGACACAGACTGTTGAACCAGGTCTGACACAGATAGATGCACACTCTCTGTCTGACCAGAGAAAAAGAAGACGCTCCTCTTCATCACTGTGTGTGGACAATGAGACACAGATCTGGTCAAATAACAGTTTCAATTCACCCCATAACAGTTACAAAATGTACAGATTATTTATTGTGAATCTGGTTTAAAGCCCCTTATTTGTTTTCAAAATCAAGGACAACCAATTCAAATTAGAGAATAGGTTTTCAAAGTCTCATCCGTATACCAGTTTCCCTCTGATAGTCGTAGAAACTGTCTATATTGTACATCATGTAATCCTTTAATACTGTATACATTTAAATTGCTTGTCCCAGATATTTGGGTTTTGAATGAAATATTCTGCATGTAGAGTTTTAAACAAAATATTCAGAGCAACAAAATAATGATGATGAAATACATACAGTAAAAACTGAACTCACCCTCAGCAGAATGCCCTGATATGCATAACAGGATCCACCACTGAATAACCATAACGTGGTCCATATACTGACATTCAACTCTGGTTCCACCAATATCTGAGAAACAACTCCAGACAAAGTGAAGGAGCACAGCATATTCTGACATTGAAACAGCAGCTTGCACAATTTCCTCTCTCTTGTTCAGTTAAATCTAAGAAAAACACAACATGGTGAAAAGGGAAGATTTGAACTAGAATTGAAATAGAATAAACTCAAACTAGGAACAATGTTACGTAACATGATCTATACTGGTGTTACAGGAAGCAGTTTGTTTGTTACATCACCAGACCTATAGAGTGATTCATTAAAAACATATGGGACAGTATGGTAAAGTTAAGTGCATAGCACTTAAGGTTCATTAAGGTTCATTATTGAATTTTGTGAAAGTCTTTAGCTTTAAAGGCACAATGCAGCTTTTTAAAAATCAATATCAAATCATTTCTGGGTAACAATTAAGTACCTTTCTTTAATAGATTTCCATTAAAATGGGCCAAAATAACTTTTTTGCAAAAAACTAGTTCTCAAGCAAGAATTTAGCTAGGACTGTCTGGGAGTGGTCTGAGTGGGAAGGGGAAAACTGATAAATAGCTGTTATTGGCAGATAGTTTTGGAACTCTTTGTTATTTGGTCTATTAACCAATTTACGGCATGGTGACGTCTCGATGGAAAACCGAAACTTCCGCCCATTCAAACCCTCTGATTAAAAGGTCCTGTGTAGAATGTATTTTCAACCAGCAACTATCAGGAATTAACACTGATCACAGTAAAGCCCCCCTGGCCAAACCCTCCCCTAACCGGACTACGCTAGGCCAATTGTGTGCCGCCCTATGGGACTCCCGGTTAAGGCCGGTTGTGACACAGCCTGGGATCGAACCCGGGTCTGTAGTGATGCCTTAAGCACTGCGATGCAGTGCCTTATTCCGCTGCGCCACTCAGGAGGCCCATAAAATTGTATGGGTTTTGATACGGTTTCATTCCTGAAACTTTAGAATGAAAAATGGTTATATGAGGCAGGTTTAGCATGATAAACATAATAATACATGCATAGCTTAAATGTTTTTGATAGACAATCCAATGCTGAAAGCTTTTGATAGACCTATACTATGTACTTTCTCTCCTACCACTGAAGTTGTCCACAGGCATTAGCTACAGAGAGCTGTAGCTCAAAAGCTCCCCTCCTTGGATCCTTATCGGTATGGTACAAAGCACAAGCGTGTCAAGAGTGTATAAGACCCTCTTATGGAGGGACCATACCCTGGCAGAACGCCATGACCATGTCTTCAATACATTGCTGGAGCAATTCCGCAGATTCCCAACTAGGCAGCAAGCCACAACAGTAACCCCCCAGACTCTCAGCAACCCTGCCACCAGTGGCGCTTCTTCCCAGCCTACCCCAGTGTCCCGAGTACATCGCTTACCTCCTCCAGAGTGCTACGCTGGAGAATCTGGAACCTGCCAGGAGACTCACAATACGGTTCCTATCAACCTACGAGTGTCAGGCAACCACAGTGAGGCTATGCAGTTTCTGCTCCTGGAGTCTCCTCATGTACCCATGGTTTTGGGGTTTTCATGGATCCAGAGGCACAACCCCCTAATCGACTGGGCTATGGGTTCCATCATAGGTTGGAGTCGTTTTTCCATGCCCATTGCCTGAAGTCGATGCAGCCTGCCCCGGGACGTGTTCCTGTGGGCTCGGAAGAAGCATCAGACCTCTCCGCCATTCCCGCTGAGTACCAGGCCCTGTGGGAGGCTTTCAGCAAGGCCCGCACCACATCTCTTCTTCCGAATCGGCCCTACGACTGCGCAATCAACCTTCTCCCGGGAACTGCAATGCCTCGGGGGCAATTTTATTCCATGTCGGGTCCGGAGACCAAAGCAATGAAGGGTACGTTGAGGACTCTCTTGTTGCAGGGATTATGCGTCCATCTGCTTCCCCTGCCGGTGCAGGGTTCTTCTTTGTGGAGAAGAAGAACAAGACCCAGCGTCTGTGTATCGACTACCGGGGTCTTAATGACACTATGGTTAAAAACCATTGCCCGCTACCACTCAACTCCTCAGCTTTCGAGTCTCTCCAGGGTGCGGTCATCTTCACCAAATTGGACCTTCAGAACGCCTACCATCTTGTTCGGATACGGGAAGGTGACAAGTGGAAGACAGCATTCAACATGACCAGCACTACGAGAACCTGGTGATGCCGTTCGGACTGACCAACGCTCCAGCAGTGTTCCAGGCCCTGGTCAATTATGTGCTCCGTGACATGTTGAACCGATTTGTGTTTGTCTACCTCGACGACATCCTCATTTATTCCCAGTCAGCTCAAGAGCACGTTCTCCATGTCGAACAGGTTCTCCAGCGTCTCCTGGAGAACCAGCTTTTCATGAAGGCAGAGAAATGTGAGTTCCATCGCTCCACCATCTCCTTCCTAGGATAAGTCATCGCTGCAGGGAATATTCAGATGGACCCTGACAAAGTGAGAGCGGTGGTGGATTGGCCTCAAACCACATCCAGAGTGCAGATGTAACGTTTCCTGGGGTTTGCTAATTTCTACCGTTGTTTCATCTGGGGTTACAGCACCCTTGCTTCCCCCCTCTCTGCACTCACCTCTCCCAAGGTTCCGTTCATATGGTCTCCAGCAGCTGACCAGGCTTTCTCAGACCTCAAGCAGCGATTCACTTCAGCTCCCATCCTAATCCATCTTGACCCATCCCGTCAGTTTGGGGTGGAGGATGACGCCTCGGACGTCAGAGTGGGAGCTGTCCTTTCCCAGCGTTCTGCCCAGGACCAGAAGCTGCATCCCTGCGCCTTCCTTTCCCATCGTCTTAACCCTGCTGAGAGGAACTATGACGTAGGATATCGAGAATTACTCGCAGTCAAGATGCCGTTGGAGGAGTGGAGGCACTGGTTAGAAGGGGCGGAACACCCATTCTTGGTGTGGACCGACCACAAGAACCTGGAATATCTCCACACCGCCAAGCGCCTCAACTCCAGGCAGGCGAGATGGGCCCTGTTATTCACTCGTTTCCATTTCACTATCTCCTACCGCCCGGGGTCCAAGAATGTGAAGCCTGACGAACTCTCACATCTGTACAGCCCCGCTACTACACCATCGGACCCTGAGACCATCCTCCCTACTTCCTGTCTAGCGGCTGCTATCATCTGCAGAATAGAGCGTCTGGTCCGCCAGGCGCAGTGATCCCCTGATGTTTGTCCCGGACTCTGCCCGTGCTCCAGTCCTCAAGACTCACCTGTCATCCTGGCTCCCATCGGACCTTGGCTTTCGTCCGACAACATTTTTGGTGGCCCACCATGGTTCTTGATGTCTCCGCGTTCATTGCCACCTACACTGTGTGTGCGCAGAACAACATTCCACGGCAAGCTCCGGCTGGCCTCCTTCAACCACTCCCTGTTCCTCACAGCCCCTGGTCCCATATATCCTTGGACTTCGTCACGGGTCTCCCTCCGTCAGAGGGCAACACCACCATCCTTACGGTGGTGAATAGGTTTTCCGAAGCCACCCATTTTATCCCCCTTCCTAAGTTTCCCTCAGCTAAGGAGACGGCCCAGCTCATGGTGCAGCACGTCTTCCGGATCCATGGACTTCCGGTCAACATGGTCTCCGATGACGGTCCACAGTTCTCATCCCGGTTCTGGAAGGCGTTCTGCACCCTCATTGGGTCGTCGGCCAGCCTGTCCTCTGGTTTTCATCCCCAGTCTAACGGCCAGTCGGAGCGAGCCAGTCAGGACCTGGAGACAACTCTTTGTTGCCTCGTCTCCACCAATCCCACCATCAGGAGCCAGCAACTCGTGAGGGTGGAATATGCCCGCAACACCCTTCCCTCTTCTGCTACTGGTCTCTCGCCTTTTAAGTGTTCCCTGGGAATCAGCCCCCGCTCTTCCCGGAGCAAGAGGTCAGCATACCTTCTTCCCAGATGTTCGTCCGTAGCTGTCGCCGTACCTGGAAGAGAGCCCGGGCCGCTCTTCTCAAGACCACCTCCAGGATATCGACGACAGGTGGACCGCCACCGGACCCCTGCTCCTCACTACCATCTTGGGCAGAGGATATGGCTTTCCACTCGGGATCTGCCCCTCCGGGTGGAGTCCCGCAAACTTTCCCCCTGTTTTATCAGCCCTTTCCCCATCTGTAAGGTCCTTAGCCCCTCTGCTGTTCGCCTTCTGTTGCCCCGCACCCTCCGTATACATCCCACTTTCCATGTATCTAGAATTTTACCCATCTCACAGTCTTTTGTCTCCATATTCAAAAAGTGTTTTTATTTTTTTAAGAAAAATAACAGTTGTCTCTCTACAGATCTACACAACCTACTCCACATTTCCAAAGTGAAGGAAAGTTATAGAAAATGTTCATAATTAATAAAACATTATTTTATTTTTTTCTTCACACCCCAGAGTTAATACTTGATGGAAGCACCTTAGGCAGCCATTACAGCTGTGAATCATTTTGAATAATATTCTACCAACTTTGCACAACTCTTAGGGCAGGGATGTGCAACTGGCGGCCTGCGGGCCACATGCCCCCCTTTTGAAGGCCCTCGGATCAATTTCCACAAATAAACTCAGTCGGGGTCTCAGTCGGGGAACTCAGTCGGCGTCTCAACTTACTGTTGCAAGTTAGAATAGCAGAATACACAAGGTGTAATTTAGAAATTTGGCTGTGCATCATCAGTTTTTCTCTTGTTATGTCAGTCACTGATAGTCAGTCAATTAGCACATGACAGCTACATTTTTTTAGATTGCTAAGTTAGCTTAGCGCCCAGCTATCTAAACTTGTTATTATGGTTGAATTACCGGCTGGGGAGACCCTATTGATTTTGTTTGTCAGTCTCACTCATATATTATATTAAAAACTGCAAACATTTCTCTCCATCCTATCGCAAAATATGTAGAATTGCAAGAAATTAGCTGTAAAATTGCTAAATCTTCTCTCCGCTGGATGTGGGTGCGCAGACCCGGCCGCGAGCAACTGTGGCCCCTCATGATGAGTGCAGATTTTTTGTGGCCCCCACCCCATCAAAGTTGCCCATCCCTGTCTTAGGACAACACACTATGTCCCTGTGCATTCTTTTCTAAGAAGCTCAGTCCGGCGGAGCGCAACTATGATGTGGGGGACTGAGAGCTGTTGGCCGTGGTCCAAGCCCTGAAAGCGTGGAGACATTGGCTTGAGGGGGCTAACCACCCTTTTCTTATTTTGACTGACCACCGCAATCTGGAGTACATCCGGGCGGCGAAGAGATTAAACCCTCGCCAGGCAAGGTGGTCAATGTTTCTCACCCGTTTTTGTTTCACCCTTTCGTACAGGCCAGGTTCCCAGAATGCTAAGGCAGATGCTCTGTCCCAACTGTATGACACGGAGGAGAGTTCCGTGGAGCCCACTCCCTTACTTCCGGCGTCGTGTCTGGTGGCACCGGTGGTGTGGGAGGTGGACGCGGACATCGAGCGGGCGTTGCGTAACGAACCCACTCCTCCCCAGTGTCCAGAGGGTCGTGTGTACGTTCCGCTGGAGGTCCGCGATCAGTTGATCTATTGGGCTCACACGTCACCCTCCTCTGGTCATCCTGGTATCGGTCGGACAGTGCATTGTCTTAGTGGGAAGTACTGGTGGCCCACCTTAGCTAAGGACGTGAGGGTTTATGTTTCCTCCTACTCGGTGTGCGCCCAGTGTAAGGCTCCTAGACACCTGCTCAGAGGGAAATTGCAACCCCTACCCGTTCCACAACGACCGTGGTCCCACCTATCGGTGGATTTCGTGACGGATCTTCCTCCCTCACAAGGGAATACCATGATCCTGGTCGTTGTGGATCGATTTCTAAGTCCTGCTGCCTCATTCCTCTGCCCGGTCTCCCTACGGCCCTACAGACTACTGAGGCCCTATTTACACACATCTTCCAGGACTATGGGATACCTGAGGATATAGTGTTTGATCGGGGTTCCCAGTTCACCTCGAGGGTTTGGAGGGCGTTCATGGAACGTCTGGGAGTCTCGGTCAGCCTGACCTCAGGGTTTCACCCCGAAAGTAACGGGCAGGTGGATAGAGTCAACCAGGAGGTGGGTAGGTTTCTGAGGTCATATTGCCAGGACTGGCGGGGGGAGTGGTCGGTTTTCCTCCCCTGGGCAGAGATGGCCCAAAACTCACTCCGCCACTCCTCCACTAACCTTACTCCATTCCAGTGTGTATTAGGTTATCAGCCAGTTCTGGCACCTTGGCATCAGAGCCAGATCGAGGCACCTGCAGTGGATTAATGGTTTTGGCCCTTGCAGGAGACCTGGAACGCTGCCCATGTGCGCCTGCAGCGGGCCATCGGGCAGCAGAAGGCGAGCGCAGACCGCCACCACAGTGAGGCTCCAGTGTATGCACCGGGGGACCGGGTCTGGCTCTCGACCCGAAACCTGCCCCTTCGCCAGCCCTGCCGGAAGCTGGGTCTGCGGTTTGTGGGGCCATTCAAAGTCCTGAGGAGATTGAACGAGGTATATTATAGGTTACAGCTTCCTCCTGAATATCGTATTAACCCCTCATTCCATGTGTCTCTCCTCAGGCCGGTGGTAGCTGGTCCACTCCAGGAGTCTGAGATACGGAAGGTTCCTCCGCCCCCACTGGACATCGAGGGGACACCGGCGTACTCGGTCCGTTCCATCTTAGATTCGAGGCGTCGGGTGGGAGGCCTGCAGTATCTCGTGGAGTGGGAGGGGTACGGTCCGGAGGAGCGGTGCTGGGTCCCTAGGAGGGACATCCTCGATCCCTCCATGTTGAGGGATTTCCACCGTAGTCATCCGACTCGCCCCGCACCGCGTCCTCCTGGCCGTCTCCGAGGCCGGTGTTGATGCACGGCTGGAGCCGCGCGTCGGGGGGGGGTACTGTCACAGATTCTGCCGAGGCTGCCCCTCCTCCTTGCTCGGGCAGGCTGCGGCGTTCTTCGTCACCGGAATACTAGCTACTGCCGATCTATGTTCTATGTTGCACCTGTTGTCTAATGTCACACACCTGTTGCCCATTATTGTAATCACGCCTTCCCTATTTAACCCAGTGGCTCCCAATGTGTTTTGTGCGTGGCTGTTTTTCGTTTTGTGTGTCGTTGGTGAGGTGGTTAGTTCCTTCCTGTGTGGAGGTATTTCTGTGTTGTTTTCTTTGCTCATTTTCAGTAAAGTACGTTTCTTCGAGTTCTGTGTCCTGCGCCTGACTTCGATCCACCGCATTACACTGACACTTGTTACACACTTTAACTTCCCCTTTAAGGTACTTCATATACAGTAATCCTCAGTGACATATGCTATCACTTAACCGGCCAGTCAAATGGCAATGTCAACTCTCTGTCTGTACGGAAAAACAGTGAAAGGGTGGTTAAATAAGTTCTAATGTAAAAATGCAACCAGAAAATAGCCATGAGAAAGAGGATGAGGGCAGAGTTCATAAGCCTATAGTCTAGTCCTAAAACATTAAGTACTTGGACACCCAAACTTCCCCTTTTTGGTACATCGGGACTCTTCTTATAGGCTGTTCCATAAACAGAGCCTTTTGCGTCCCTTTGATATTTTAAGTAGAAATTGTGCATCAATATCGAATTTTAAAAGCCTGTTATATTAAATGAAGTGCCCATTAATAGACCACATAGAAAATACTATCAATCAGATTTTTTATATGAAATTAGACTTGCAAAAGTGCCAAAATTCAGCATTTTGACTATGACTTCTAGGAAGAATTTAACATACTTAACCCTAACATGTCTAATTTTTTTCACCATAATTGTAAAGCTCTAGTTATTTGTTGCTTTGACAAAGTTATTTCTGAAGATTATTATTTATTTCATGTGATTAGTGATTCATTTACATCTGTCCTTCATTTTAAAGTCAACCCTTTTACGTGAACTGAACTCTCGTTTTAATATGGTGAAACTATTCCTTTTAAAATATTTTTTTCATTGAACATGTAATAGTCAAATCATGCAGGTGAGCTGGTTCTACTATTTTTTTTACCATTTTCTGGTGTTTTGTGGTGGAAAACTGAGCAGGTCGAGCATAACACGTCAACCCTGTTACCCATAGATAGACAGGCTTTTTGTGAAACATAAGAAACAAGGTTCCTCAACCCTGCTACTTTATTTTCCACTTAAAGTGGCAATCAGCAGTAGAAACAATTAGGTTAAAAGCTGGGGGATGGGGCTGGAGAACTGTAACCACTCTCAAATATCAAAATGATAGTTTTAACCATGTTTTGAGGCTATATAGTTGTCACGATCGTCGTACGGAATAGACCAAGGCGCAGCGTGATGAACGAACATGTTTATTTATCTATAGGGATAAATACTGACAATGAACAAAACAACAAACGACTCGTAACGTCCTAGGTAACATAGACCAACACGGAACAAGAACCCACAAACACAAAGGGAAAAACAGACAGTTTAAATATGGCTCCCAATCAGAGACAACCAGCCACAGCTGACACTCGTTGCCTCTGATTGGGAGTCACTCAGGCCAACATAGAAATAAACAAACTAGAACTCCCAACATAGAAACAGAACACATAGAATGAACACACCCTGGCTCAACATATAGAGTCCCAGAACCAGGGTGTGACAGTACTTCCCTAAAGGCGCGGACTGCGACCGCGCCTCAACCAGAGCAAAACAGGGGAGGGCTGGGGGGGCATTCCTCCTCGGCGGCGGTTCTGGCTCCGGGCTTGCCCACCACCCTCCAATAATCCCCCCATAGCGCCCCTGGTCCGGTCTGGCCCCGCTGGCTGGAGCTGAACTGGACGTAGCAGGAGCGGTTAGCTTCAGCTCCGTTGTGGAGCAGTTGACCGGTACCTGATTAGGCACCGGTGACCCATGCACGGGTTGTGCCGGACTGACGACGCGCACCCCTGGCTTGGTGCGTGAGACAGGGACGGACCGGACCGGGCTGACGATGCGCACCCCTGGATTAGTGCGAGTGGCAGGAACAGGCTGGACCAGGCTGACGACTCGCACCCCTGGCTTGGTGCGAGTGGCAGGAACAGGCTGGACCAGGCTGACGACTCGCACACCTGGCTTGGTGCGAGTGGCAGGAACAGGCCGGGCCGGGCTGGCGACGCACACCGTAGGCTTGGTGCGAGTGGCATGAACAGGCCGGGCCGGGCTGGCGACGCACACCTTAGGCTTGGTGCGAGTGGCATGAACAGGCCGGGCCGGGCTGGCGACACACACCGTAGGCTTGGTGCGAGTGGCAGGAACAGGCCGGACCGGGCTGGCGAAGCGCACCGTAGGCTTGGTGCGAGGGGCAGGAACAGGCCGGGCCGGGCTGGCGACGCGCACCGTAGGCTTGGTGCGAGTGGCAGGAACAGGCCGGGCCGGGCTGGCGACGCGCACCGTAGGCTTGGTGCGAGGGGCAGGAACAGGCCGGGTCGGGCTGGCGACGCGCACCGTAGGCTTGGTGCGAGTGGCAGGAACAGGCCGGGCCGGGCTGGCGACGCGCACCGTAGGCTTGGTGCGAGGGGCAGGAACAGGCCGGGCCGGGCTGGCGACGCGCACCGTAGGCTTGGTGCGAGGGGCAGGAATAGGCCGGGCCGGGCTGTGGAGACGGATAGGAGACCTGGAGTGAAGAGCGGCCACAACCCGTCCTGGCTGAATGCCTACCTTCACACACTCTGTGTGAGGCATCCGCACAGGACGTACAGGGCTGTGTACCCGTACTGGCATAACAGCACGTGACACTGGAGCAGGATATCCGGGACCGCGGAGAGGCATTGGAGACCACGAACATTGAGCCGGCACACTCCGTCCTGGCTGCATACCCACCTTCGCACGACACGTGCGGGGTGCTCGCACAGGACGTACAGGACTATGCCGGACCACTCGTGGCACAGTACGCCGCTCCGCATACCGCGGAACCTGCCCCGTCCCATGCTGCCATGCCTGAGTACGGGAAGTTGGTTCCGCTCTCCATCCAGGCTCCGCCAACCTGCCTTCTGGCCCCCAAACCCGGTGGCCTCCTCTCAAATCGCCCTGTGGCAGCCTCCTGCTGCCCAGCCGCCCATGCCGTGTGCCCCCCTAAAAAAATTTTTGGGGTTGCCTCTCGTCCGTCCGACGATGACACTGCTGACGCCGCTGCTCCTCTCTCGCCAGGGCCTTAATCCTAGCCCATGGCCCTTTTCCCCGAGCATGTCCTCCCAGGACCACACTTTGCCCACCTGGGCCATCGCCAACCTCTCCATCTCCTTTCCCGGCGCTTCCTCCCATGTCCAGTCTGCCTGCTCCTGGACACGCTGCTTGGTCCTTGTATGGTGGGTTCTTCTGTCACGATCGTCGTACGGAATAGACCAAGGCGCAGCGTGATGAACGAACATGTTTATTTATCTATAGGGATAAATACTGACAATGAACAAAACAACAAACGACTCGTAACGTCCTAGGTAACATAGACCAACACGGAACAAGAACCCACAAACACAAAGGGAAAAACAGACAGTTTAAATATGGCTCCCAATCAGAGACAACCAGCCACAGCTGACACTCGTTGCCTCTGATTGGGAGTCACTCAGGCCAACATAGAAATAAACAAACTAGAACTCCCAACATAGAAACAGAACACATAGAATGAACACACCCTGGCTCAACATATAGAGTCCCAGAACCAGGGTGTGACAATAGTGTTTGTTTAACCGCTGTAGTTGAACGGCTTTAGTTTACAACAATTATATAGTGTTTGTTTAACCGCTGTAGTTGAACCGCTGTAGTTTACAACAATTATAGTTTCTGAGGTAGAAGTTGGGAGAGTTATATTTGGGAGTTGTGGTGAGGGAGGCCCCGCTCTCTCCTTTCCCAGATGTTTAGTTCATTTTATTCCGATCTCCTCTGCATTATTGTAGCCATCTGCTGCAGCCTGTCAACTATGCCTCTGCCTATCCCTGTTCTCTCCTCTCCGCACAGGCTACACAAACACCTCACACCGCGTGGCTGCTGCCTCTCTTGGCGCTGACGGAAACATGGATTACCACTGAAAACACTGCTACTCCTGCTGCTCTCTCCTCGTCTGACCATGTGTTCTCGTATACCCCGAGAGCATCTGGTCAGCGGGGTGGTGGCACAGGAATCCTCATCTCTCCCAAGTGGACATTCTCAATTTTCCCCCTGACCCATCTGTCTATCTCCTCATTTGAATTCCATGCTGTCACAGTCACTAGCCCATTTAAGCTTAATATCCTTGTCATCTATCGCCCTCCAGGTTCCCTTGGAGAGTTCATCAATGAGCTTGACGCCTTGATAAGTTCCTTTCCTGAGGATGGCTCACCCCTCACAGTTCTGGGGGATTTCAACCTCCCTACGTCTACATTTGACTCATTTCTCTCTGCCTCCTTCTTTCCACTCCTCTCCTCTTTTGACCTCACCCTCTCACCGTCCCCCTACTCACAAGGCAGGCAATACGCTTGACCTCATCTTTACTAGATGCTGTTCTTCTACTAATCTCACTGCAACTCCCCTCCAAGTCTCCGACCACTACTTTGTATCCTTTTCTCTCTCCCTCTCCTCCAACACTACTCACTCTGCCCCTACACAGATGGTAATGCGCCGTCGCAACCTTCGCTCTCTCTCTCCCGCTACTCTCTCCTCTTCCATCCTATCATCTCTTCCCTCTGCTCAATCCTTCTCCCTCCAATCTCCTGATTCTGCCTCCTCAACCCTCCTCTCCTCCCTTTCTGCATCCTTTGACTCTCTATGTCCCCTATCCTCCCGGCCGGCTCGGTCCTCCCCTCCAGCTCCGTGGCTTGATGACTCATTGCGAGCTCACAGAACAGAGCGCCGGGCAGCTGAGCGGAAATGGAAGAAAACTAGACTCCCTGCAGACCTGGCATCTTTTCACTCCCTCCTCTCTACATTTTCTTCATCTGTTTCTGCTGCTAAGGCCACTTTCTACCACTCTAAATTCCAAGCATCCGCCTCTAACCCTAGGAAGCTCTTTGCCACATTCTCCTCCCTGCTGAATCCCCCCTCCTCCCTCTCTGTGGATGACTTCGTCAACCATTTTGAAAAGAAGGTTGACGACATCCGATCCTCGTTTGTTAAGTCAAATGACACTGCTGGTCCTGCTCACACTGCCCTACCCTATGCTTTGACTTCTTTCTCCCCTCTCTCTCCAGATAAAATCTTGCGACTTGTGACGGCAGGCCACCCAACAACCTGCCCGCTTGGCCCTATCCCCTCCTCTCTTCTCCAGACCATCTCCGGTGACCTTCTCCCTTAACTCACCTCGCTGATCAACTCATCCTTGACCGCTGGCTATGTCCCTTCCGTCTTCAAGAGAGCGAGAGTTGCACCCCTTCTCAAAAAACCAACACTTGATCACTCCGATGTCAACAACTACAGACCAGTATCCCTTCTTTCTTTTCTCTCCAAAACTATTGAGCGTGCCGTCTTTAGCCAACTCTCTTGCTATCTCTCTCAGAATTACCTTCTTGATCCAAACCAGTCAGGTTTCAAGACTGGTCATTCAACTGAGACTGCTCTTCTCTGTGTCACAGAGGCTCTCCGCACTGCTAAAGCTAACTCTCTCTCCTCTGCTCTTGTCCTTCCAGACCTATCTGCTGCCTTTGATACTGTGAACCATCAGATCCTCCTCTCCACCGCTCTCCGAGCTGGGCATCTCCGGCGCGGCTCACTCTTGGATTGCGTCCTACCTGACAGGTCGCTCCTACCAAGTGGCGTGGCGAGAAGCTGTCTCCGCACCACGTGCTCTCACCACTGGTGTCCCCCAGGGCTCAGTTCTAGGCCCTCTCCTATTCTCGCTATACACCAAGTCACTTGGCTCTGTCATATCCTCACATGGCCTCTCCTATCATTGCTATGCTGACGACACACAACTAATCTTCTCCTTTCCCCCTTCTGATAACCAGGTGGCGAATCGCATCTCTGCATGTCTGGCAGACATATCAGTATGGATGACGGATCACCACCTCAAGCTGAACCTCGGCAAGACGGAGCTGCTCTTCCTCCCGGGGAAGGACTGCACGTTCCATGATCTCGCCATCACGGTTGACAACTCCGTTGTGTCCTCCTCCCAGAGTGCGAAGAGCCTTGGCGTGACCCTGGACAACACCCTGTCGTTCTCCGCTAACATCAAGGCGGTGACCCGATCCTGTAGGTTCATGCTCTACAACATTCGGAGAGTACGACCCTGCCTTACACAGGAAGCGGCACAGATCCTTTTCCAGGCACTTGTCATCTCCCGTCTGGATTACTGCAACTCGTTGTTGGCTGGGCTCCCTGCCTGTGCCATTAAACCCCTACAACTCATCCAGAATGCCGCAGCCCGTCTGGTGTTCAACCTTCCCAAGTTCTCTCACGTCACCCCGCTCCTCCGCACACTCCACTGGCTTCCAGTTGAAGCTCGCATCTGCTACAAGACCATGGTGCTTGCCTACAGAGCTGTGAGGGGAACGGCACCTCCGTACCTTCAGGCTCTGATCAGTCCCTACACCCAAACGAGGGCACTGCGTTCATCCACCTCTGGCCTGCTGGCTCCCCTACTTCTGCGGAAGCATAGTTCCCGCTCAGCCCAGTCAAAACTGTTCGCTGCTCTGGCACCCCAATGGTGGAACAAGCTCCCTCACGACGCCAGGACAGCGGAGTCACTCACCACCTTCCGGAGACATTTGAAACCCCACCTCTTTAAGGAATACCTGGGATAGGATAAAGTAATCCTTCTACCCCCCCTTTACTCCAACCAAAAAAAAAACTATTGTAAAGTGGTTGTCCCACTGGCTATAAGGTGAATGCACCTATTTGTAAGTCGCTCTGGATAAGAGCGTCTGCTAAATGACGTAAATGTAAAAATGTAAAATGTTTAAATTTACTTTGTTTATAAACATTGGACTAGAACAAGCTTATCATCACATAATTACTGTCAATTTAAATGTAAACATCTCCAATGTTATACATGCTCTGGATCAGCAAGGGTTAAAATAAGATCAATATTCTGGACAGTCAAGGGTTAAAATTGAGACCCCAGCATGCATATGTCTGTTTGGACATTCTGGGCACACTTTCGGAATCCTGTGAGAGGGACCTGGCAAAGTTGCTTGCGTGGAATTTTCAGCTGAGAGAGAAACACACAGTCCATTGCATTGTTTAAGGTGATTTTGTTATATTTGACATTACAATTGTAATGATTAACAGGTCCTAGTGACGGAGCAGATCAGTCTCTGTATCCGTGTCTGTGTGTCTGCTGAGTCACTACAAGCTGGAGGGAGCTCTAGACTAGCAGAGCAGACGACAGCAGAGCAGAGCACCATGACCTACCGTCTGTTTGAGGAGAAACACCATGCTTCCATCTACCAGAGGTACCGCTTTGTACCTCCAGAGGAGATCAGAGACATCATCCTGCATTACCTGGAAAGGAAGGTGAGCCAAGCAAAGGTAGTATTACTGTTATAGACTGTGTCTTTTACATGAGGTTAGACTTGTACACGTAGCAGCTAAGATAAAATCGTACATTGTCTAAGATGATAAGTCTTTGGTGTAATGCTTCCACACAGTGTCCGAGATAGAAATGGAAGTAAAATATGTCCTCTATTGCATAATATTTCAGGATTACGACATCTTAAATCAGATATTTATACAGTATATCGCAACAATTTCCTGTTTCTAAATGTTTTTGAGACTTGTGACAATAGGTCACTAAACTATCATCCATTATCTTACGTTAATACCGTAAGCTTGAAATTCAGCATGCAATGTGTCATACCTATACTGTATAGAGCAAAGACCAGAGTTGAAATATATATATATATATATATATATATATATATATATATATTTATTATCTGTATTGAACATCACATTTACACTATCTATCACATATAGTGTCTCACTGGTCCCCTCTCTTCAGAAAGGCCAGCCCCATGTCCTAGCTGTGGACCTGGGCTGTGGGACGGGGCAGAACTCACGCCTGCTGGCCCCACACTTCCAGGAGGTGGTGGGCATCGACATCAGCGAGTGCCAACTGGAGGAGGCCAGGGCAGTGGCAGGTTTCAACAACATCACCTACAGGTGTTTGAACGTGTGTATGTGTGTATGTGGTCTAACTTTACTATCCTTTTGAGGTCCAAAAGTCCTCACAAGGATAGTAAAATAATAAATATTTGACAAGTGGGGACATTTCGTCGGTCCCTATCAGGAAAACTGCTATTTTAGGGTTTGGTTAGGGGTTAGGAGTTAGGGTTAGGTTTAGTTAGGGGTTAGGGTTAAAGGTTAGGTTTAGGGAAAATAAGATTTTGAATGGGAATAAATGTTTTGCTCCCCACTTGGATAGTAAAACCAACGTGTGTATGTTTAAAAAGAAACAGTGATGGCAATCTGCAGAGACGGTCAATTACACTCAGCAATAAGGTCAGCAGTACCTTCCCACTTGCAATAGGCCCCTAGTTAATATGTTAGTTTATGTGCAAATCCTCAGTGTTTGTGGCTGTGTCTTAATACTTACAGGAAAGGGACTGCAGAGGAGCTGCCGTTTCCGGATGGTTCTGTGGACCTGCTGACTGCAGCCTCAGCGGCCCACTGGTTTGACCAGCAAAGGTTCCTCTTGGAGGCAGGCCGGGTCCTGAAGCCTTGCGGCTGCTTGGCTCTGCTGGGCTTTGCTGATAACATCAGACTCCATTACGGCTCATGTGGGGACAGACTCACTGACATCTATGATGAGGTGAAAAACAGTATTAAATAAGCTCAGTGTGTCATATGTTTATTTTCAGTGGGTACTAAGTACAGTTGTTGTTTTCATATACAGTATGCTTATAAAATGTTTGTTTGCTGCCATATTGAGACATCTCTTGTGAAAAATAGATTAATTTCCATGGGATCACCTGTATGAATCAACAAACCCTCACAATTCTGTGTTTGATATAAGCACCACGTTTCCTGACTGATTGAGATTTGACTTTGCTATCCCCAGTTCAAGAAGGTGCTGTTACCATACACCAGCACACAGGTAGCAGTGGCCAACACCAAACTACAGGATCTTTACGCCGCCATCCCCTTCCCTGACAAAGAGAGGTAACTCATATAGCCTCTGTGCAAACCCAGTAGAACAGCCAGTTACACATTAAAGCACAACATCGCAGGACACAACATTTCTCATGGTGTGACTTTGACCCTGTGACTCTGTGAGAATTAAATATAAACAGAAGTAATGTACTCACACCTAGTGACTCGGGTGGACAAAATCTAATGTTGTACTCAAACTGTGGGAGTATTCAATATTATGACTTGACTTAAACCTCTTGGCCCTCTTGGGAGCATAGGGCATCCACTATGACTCTCCTCTCAATTCAACAGTGTGTGGGTATCTACTTCTTTCAGGATTGAGTGTATCCCACTGAAGCAGCAGATCTCAGTGAGGAACATAGTGGGCTTCATAGAGTCCTTCTCCATGTACCAGGCCTTCCAGAGGGCCGAGCCTGATGCTGCCACCGCACTGCTGCAGAGAACACACGACAGGTAACAACCCTGGTCAATGGATGAATGGACGAATGACAATGCATGAATGAACAAATTAGCTAATTAACAAATTAACCCTGTGGAGTCGATTGACAACGGTGTGTCAATCTTAAATTACATAACAAAATAATCCCCATCAAAATCCTTACATTTAAGATAGAGATCCTGTGTTTGTTTTTTTGCGTTGGACGCGTCTCAATTCACCACATCCGCCAGTGTCGCACTTCCGTATCTGCAGTGAAAGGTGGCAGAGCTAGAGCGGTGTTTGTCAGACCATGGTGAAAATCGGTCTTCTCACGTAAACATCTGTAGCGTCCGAAAGGTTTGACCTAAAGAACTATTGATAAGGGAGAATCTCACGAACACAATGGTTTTCTAAATTTTGCTCTACGACCCCCACAAGTGTCACGGGACTCGTCTGAAGGTAATAGGTATCGGTAAAAAAACATGTTTTTCTTGTATTTCACTCCGGAAGCTAGCCACACCAATGTGTGAGGAAGCACTATGGGACTCCCGAACACGGCCGTTTGTGATACAGCATGGGATTGAACCCGGGTCTGTAGTGATGCCTCTAACACTGCAATGCAGTGCCTTAGACCACTGTGCCACTCGGGAGGCCCCATTTCTGAGTTTTTTAAATATCTCTTAGATTTAGGATAGACACTTCAAAACCTTGTTTCTTATGATTTATTTTTTGACTGTCCTTTTTGCCATTTATGAATTTGTTATTCAATGCGTTTCTATCGGTTTTAGTAGTCAAGTCCAAAATAAAAATTGTATCAAATACTTTTTATATATATATATATATATATATATATATATATATATATATATATATATATATTATATCTAAAGGTGTCCTAAAATTCTAAATAAAATAGCTAAATGATTCATAGTATGACCACCTTAAAACAATTTCATAAATCAGATTAACAACCCCCCCTCCTGTTTTACTCTAGATTTAATGAACAAACAAATTTATAAAGAAATGAACAAACAAAATAATTATTTATTTTGATGTATGCCACTTTTATGGTCCATCCCAAATGGGATTATTTTATTAAATATATTGATGTCATATTGTTGCAGGTTTCTGAAGGAGATGGGAGTCACATCACCAGACACACTCATGGAAGTGACACTGGAGTATTTCTGTGTCCTGGCATCTAAACCGGAGTGAACACTATATTACATTTTTTGGTCATTTTAGCAGACGCTCTTATCCAGAGTGACTCACAGTTAGTGAGTGCATATATTTTCATACTGGCCCCCCGTGGGAAACGAACCCACAACCCTGGCGTTGCAAGCGCCATGCTCTACTAACTGAGCTACAGGGGACTACTACACTGTGAATGTGTTTATGTGGAGACAGATGTCTTAAGCTTGTGTGAATCATGTTCAAGCTGTTGTTAATATAAATATTATTCTGTTCACATAAGATGTCATTGATGTCCCCTTGGTTTTGTCTGTTCTTTTATACATTATAATGTAGAGCAAACTATTCGCCTTTGTCACATCATTACCAAAATGGTTGCCACATTTAGTTTCGTCCTTGCCTGAGATTTACAATAAAATATGTACGCAGTCACAATTGTAACTTTTGAATATTATTAAACATCTGTAATGAACACTCAGGCTTAGTAGAGTCAAAATGAACAATACCTCACAAGGCACAAACAGAATGACCTGAACTAAATAAGGAGCTGATGAGACCAGGTGAGTAACTAACACAGGTGAAATCAATGAACAAAAATGAAAGACAGGGCTACGTTCAAGAACACAAGGTTGACTAAGAAAATAAATACAGAACCTTTCCAGTCCACTAGATAGTGGATGCGACCTCTCAGTCGTTTGGAATCAAGGATAGCCTGAATGTCGTGGGCAGGTTCCCCTCCAACGTCCAACGGTGGGGGCGCACTGCAGGTTGGAGAGGACTGTAGGTGACCAGTTTTAACAGAGACACATGGAAGGACGAGGAGATTTTATACTGACGGGGTAACTGGAGGCGGTACATGACAGGGTTTATGCGATGGGTTATCTTGAAGGGACCAATGAAGCGACGACAGAACTTTTTGCAGGAGAGGTGGAGCCAGATGTGTCTGGTAGAGAGCCACACACGCTGTCCAGGGTGAAAGAGTGGCGTAGGTCGGCGGTGTCTGTCGACAAAGCGTTTCTGGGTATTAGAGGCTTCCTGCAGATGACGGTGAGCGTTCTCCCATACCCGCTCACTGTGCCAAAACCAGTCGTCGACAGCTGGGACAGTACCAGTCTCCGCCTCCCAGGGAAACATGGGGGGTTGGTAACCAAGGACACACGGAAACGGAGTAAGGCGGAGGGATGAATACATGAGTGAGTTCTGAGCGTTTTCGGCCCAGGCCATATACAGACTCCAGTCGTGTGGAGAGGCAGAACATTATTGGCGGAGGTACTTCCCTATTTCTTGGTTCAGGTGTTCCGTCTGCCCGTTGGTCTGGGGATGATACCCGGAGGAGAGGCTGAGGGCAACCCCCAGTCGGTCACAGAAAGCTCGCCACATCCGGGAGACAAACTAGGACCCTCGGGTCAGAGACGATGTCCTCCGGAATCCCATTCAGACAGAACACCTGCTGGAACATTCACTCAGCCAATTCCATGGCTTAGGTAAATGAGGAAGAGGAACCAGACGACACATTTTTGGAAAACGGTCTACAATGACAAGGATGGTGGTGTTAGAGGATTCAGGAAGGTCTGAGCTGTTGACTTCATCAATGTGGGACCAGGGTCTGTGAGGGATTGGCAAAGGTTGAAGCTTACCGGAAGGGAGATAACAAGGGCATTTGGTTTGGGCGCAGACTGGACAGGAGAGTACGTAATCCTTTACGTCGGATGCCAGTGAGGACCACCAGAACTTACGGGCTAGCAGTTCGGTGGTTCATGTAATGCCCGGATGTCCTGACCAAGGACTTGTGACACCATTGTATCAGTTGGGGTCTAACAGCTGCTGGTACGTAACTCTTCCCAGCTGGTGTCTCAGGAGGAGCCAGGTCTGAGGTTAGGGCTTCTTGTATGACAGAGTGAACCTCCCACTGTACCGGTCCCATAATGCAAGAGGAAGGAAGAATGGGTGTAGGGTCTGAGTTACTGGTCGTAAGGTCAAACTGGTGGAAGAGAGCATCAGCTTTTACGTTTCTCTTTCCAGGGATGTAAGTAACATGAAAATGGAAGATTGTGAAGAGAGCCCAGCGGGCTTGTCTGGAGTTCAACCTCTTGGCCCCTCTGATATATTCCAGATTACAATGATCTGTTAGGACGAGAAAGGGATGTTGTGTGCCCTCCAACCAGTGTCGCCACTCCTCGAGGGCCAGCTTGATGGTGAGGAGTTCTCTGTTCCCCACATTGTAATTCCTTTCAGCGTCGGATAACTTCCTGGAGAAGAAGGCACAGGGATGTGATTTTGGAGGTGTTCCCACCCACTGAGAGAGTATGGCTCCTACTCCTACTTCGGAGGCATCCACCTCCAGGGTGAAAGGAAGAGTCGGATCAGGTTGGCGAAGAACAGGAGCTGAGGTGAAGAGGCGTTTCAAGTTGTTGAAAGCAGTCAGGGCGGTATCAGTCCATTGAAGGGTCCGGGTCTTTTGGCTGGTAAGGGCAGTGAGGAGACGGCAGTAGAACTGAAGTTCCGAATGAACCGGCGATAGAAGTTGGAGAACCCAATGAAACGTTCCTTAACAGTGGTGGGTTTGGGCCAGTGACTTTGTTCTCATCCATGCTGACCCTTCCAGGTGTCAGTACGAAACCGAGGAAGTTTACTGAGGTTACACGGAAGGTGCTCTTTTCAGTCTTCACATAAAGGTTATGGTCAAGAAGCCATTGAAGAACCTTTTGTACATGCTGTAGGTGTTCCTTCAGGGACTGGGAGTAAATCAGGATGTCATCAATGTAGACGATGAGAAAGCGGTTGATCATATCCTGGAAAACTTCATTCATAAAGGATTGGAAGCCGGCGAGGGTGTTAGTAACGCCGTAGGGCATGACCAGGTATTCGTAGTGCCCTCGTGCAGTGATAAAGGAAGTCTTCCATTCGTCACCCTCACGTATACGGAAAAGGGTATATGCACTTCGTAGGTCGAGTTTTGTATAGATGCTGGCGCGGCCCACTTGTTCAAGGGTCTCTGGGAAGGAGAGGAAGAGGGAAACGGTTCTTGACTGTGACGTCATTCAGGGAATGGTAAACAATACATGGACGGAGACCACTGTCCTTTTTTCCCAACGAAGAAGAAGGATGAATGAAACCGTTTGTGTGCTTAATCAATGTAGTTCTCCATTGCCTCATTTTCCGGGATAGATAGGGGGTAAACACAGCCCTTCGGTGGGGACACTCAAGGGAGTGAGTCAATAGCACAGTCCCCTGGGCGATGTGGTGGCAGAGTGGAGGCCTTGATTTTGCTGAAGACATTGCTGTACTAGGCGTATTCAGATGGTATGATGGGTGGCACTGCAGAGGAAGAGTCCTCAATGGTGGTGGCTCTGCAGGGTAGGCTGAGAGAACTGGTGAAGCAGGTAGAAGACCAGGACAGTAGTTCACCTTGTTGCCACGAGATGGCAGGGTCGTGACGACAAAGCCAGGGGTGTCCGTGGATTAGTGGCTGTTTGGGGGATGAGAGTTCCATGAGTTGAATGGTTTCGGTGTGGAAGACTCCAATCTGGAGGGTGACGCTCTGTCAGGTGCGTAATGAAGCCCGTGTCCAATGGCTGCCCGTCCAGGGCGTTAATCTTTAAGGGAGGGCTGACAGGTGTTAGATCAATGTCAAGCTCTTGTACTAGCTGGTGATTGCTAAAATTACCTGCTGCTCTCGAATCTATCAAGCCCTCTACGTACTTAGTAACCCCCTTTACGGTTATCAATACTGGGATGGAGAATTGCTTCTGGGAGATATTAAGAAATAAGGACACGCCTACCTGCATGGCAGCGGAGGGACCCTTATCTCTCCGTGGGGGGCGAACAGGGCAATGGCTGAGTAGATCATCTTTCCCTCCACAGTATAGGCAGAGCCCTTCTTGGATCCGCCTTTGACGTTCGATACATGGTAGAGGAGCATGGCCCAACTGCATGGGCTCTGGAAGACTCGGACAGGATCATGGAAAGAGAAGGTGGCAGAGTTCTTTGACGGTTGGCGATGAGGTTGTCGATGTCGATGGAGATGGACATACGAATGTATTGATTAAAATCCTAAAGGTCACCTCTACAGGCCAGCGCCGCCTGAAGTTCCCTGTTGAGCCCTCTTCGGTAGACGGTAAGTAAAGCAGCCTCACTCCATCCACTCCCTGCAGCCATGCTGTGGAACTCGAGGGCATACTTGGCAGCTGAATTGCGTCCTTGTTGAAGTTATGAGGAGGTCTCCTATAGGACGACCGGAAGGAGAGTGATCGAATACCTCTTTGAAGAGGGTGTGGAAATGGGTCTCGGATCCGAGTTCTGTGCTGTTGGCAGTCCATATGGCGGTGGCCCAATCCAGGGCTTTGCCTGTGAGTAGAGACACAAAATCCACCCTGCTCTTGTCGGTGGCGAAGTTAGTGGGGTTGTGTTCAATGTATTTGCATCAGAAATCCCTTACATTTTCCAGGTGAACAGTCATATTTTCCAGGCATAGATATGAATGAATGGGTTACGATACCTGGCATCGGAGGAGTAGGGATAGGCTGGCGGAGAAGATGGCAGATTTCCTCCATACATTCCTCTTTCTGGGTTAGGCGCCGCTGTAGCTCCACTGAATCCATTCCGTTTTTTAGGTGAGATATTCTGTAATGAATACTCAGGGAGAAAAAGGTATAGATTCACGCGCAGAGCACGGCAGGTGTTTACTTCGCCGTCGCAGAAGGCAGTAATCGTGGTCACACATAGGTAGGCAAACAGGCAGGAGACTCAAAAACTAGGACTGAAGGCTTTAACTGGTTCTCACAAACGAGCTAGGAAAAGGCTTTGTAGAGTCAAAACAAACAATACCTCACAAGGCACAAACAGAATGACCTGAACTAAATAAGGAGCTGATAAGACCAGGTGAGTAACTAACACAGGTGAAATCAATGAACAAAAATGAAAGACAGGGCTACGTTCAAGAACAGAAAGAAACAGGGCTACGTTCAAGAACACAAGGTTGACTAAGAAAATATATACAGAACCTTACAACATCAGGGCCGTATCTAGCGTCTCAGAGTAGTATTAGGAGTGCAGATTTAGGATCAGTTTGCCTTTTAGATCACAATGAAAAAGATAACATGGACAGGGGGTATCTGATCCAAGATCAGCACTCCTAGTCTGAGACACTTGATACTTTGGCTGCGTTTAGACAGGCAGCCCAATTCTGATATTCTTTTCACTAATTGGCCTTTTGATCAATCAGATCAGGTCTGAAAAATATCTGATATGAAAAGATCTGATGTGATTGGTAAAACGACCAATTAGTGGGGGGGAAAAAGAATTGGGCTGCCTGTCTAAACGCAGCCATACTGCCCCAGATTTTCTGTTGCTTTCTTGTTAATATGCTGTATGCATGTATGCAATTCATCACATTATGCCAACTGAGAAAAAACCTTTGGTCGGTTCTTGGACCAGTCCTTCATATATTGACTGTTTATGATTAACTCTTTAAGTGAGCTAGTGGTAGTGCAGCTCAGTACAAAACCTATTGTTGTTGTTGATCTATGGCTCAGTGATCCGTTGGAATAGGGTTTTTATCTGAGTAAGAAGACTGAACTCATCAGGCTTTTGTCTTTTCCCACATCAATCACAACAGGAAAGCACCTCATAGGAAAACAAGGTTCTGATCCCTCCCCCATTGTATCTCCATGGGACTTTTTATTGGTTATGACACACCACACAGCTCTCTGTGACCCCATGTAACCCTGGCCCCCTTCTTAAACAGCCTCATTAGCAAACAACCCACATTCCCACGAAGCCGCTGCACTGCCCCTTCCTCTCTCTATCTGGGGCCTGTCTCATACTAGCCTGGCCAAGCGCCTTGTGGTTTCCCTGGAACTGGCCCTGCGATGAGTGTGGTGTGTTTGATCACATTCCTTAACGTAGCCTCCACACCCCAGTGAGAAAGAGAGCTTGCATGAGTTTTTGTAAAAACCTTATGAAAAGCAGGTCTCTTTCTGAGTTGGAGAATACCTTTGTATTCCTGTTGTTTTTTCCTGTAGTATAACCCAGTGGCATGGCCAATCGTCCGTTTGAAGGTAAGGAGCATGCTACCTCCTACTGGAAATACAGAGTCTCTCCCTCGTCTCAGCTCATTGAAGAGGTCATGTACTTCCTGAAGAAAAAGGTAGGCGTGGCATACACCTGTTACACATTATACAGACTGTTGTTTTTCCTAAATTAAATATAATGGATTATGCATGCTCAGATTATATGGTTACAGTCTTCTGTGGACGTAAAATAGTTACAATGACAAATATTATTGCAATACATTACAGAATTATAACAATGCATGCTTCGTTCCGGCTTTTTCATGTTTTTGCAGCAGATAAAGATGGTCTATTGACATTCTCCTGCCTTAAAAAATGTGCACATGTACTAACGATGTCTCATACATGTGTGTGATGGTGATGTGTCCTGTTTGACAGAGGGGCGTGCAGCCCTTTGACCTGGCAGTAGATGTAGGCTGTGGGTCGGGTCAAGGCACCATGCTCCTGGCCCCTCACTTCTCCTCGATGGTGGGGACCGACGTGAGCCCTGCCCAGCTGGAGGTGGCCCTGGAGCATGCCACCGCCCCTAACACCTCAGAGCCAACCCCAGAGGAAAGGAGGAGGAGGGTGGACTGGACTGGAGAGTCATGTTTTGTTTTGAGTGACACTAATGTGGACTCAAACTCTCTTTACATTACAGTCATAGAATTAGTGTTTTATAAGCAGGTAGCTTAGTGGGTAAGACCGTTGTGCCAGTAACCGAAAGGTCGCTGGTTCTAATCCCCGAGCCGACTAGGTGAAAAATCTGTCGATGTGCCCTTGAGCAAGGCACTTAACCCTAATTGCTCCTGTAAGTCGCTCTGGAAAAGAGCGTCTGCTAAATGACGTAAATGTAAATAAGTAGATTTACTAGATTTGTAGGTACAAAATAGTTTTATTCAGGGTGAATAGACATGGATTTACCAAGATCGTCTCACTCAGAACAGTCTTGCCTGAAATAACAGAACCACAGTGTGATGGGAGAGGGGACTGTATGGTTAAAGTCCTTTGTTGATGGGGACACAGTGAAATTAGGACAAGGGCCAAGTCAAACAATGGGACCCTTGTCTGCTCAAACTCATGCACATTTCCCTCTAGTGAGCAAACATAAAAGCTACAACTACTAATACTATTCTGGAACAGTGCCATCTGAACTGTCTCAGGAACCAAACCAAATCACAAAGTTGAATTCTAGCCTGGTTCCCGATCAGTTTGTGCTGTTTTGCCAAGTTCTATTGTGGCAATGACTATAGGAGTTGGCAATAGAGCAGAAACAGATCTGGTACCAAGCTAGCAAATATCTTTACAGATCTGAGACTAGGCTAGCAAATAACTTCAGTATAGCCTGTATTATGCAGCCCTGATTTTTGTCTCTCTCGTCTCTGTATAGACAGCATCCGGCTGCTGATCATTGTGTCTCTCTTGACTCTGTCTATAGACAGCCATGACTGCCTTCCACTGGTTTGACCAGCTGCAGTTCCTCCTGGAAGCCCATAGGATCCTGCAGCCTAAAGGCTGTCTCTATCCGCTCAATTATATATGGAGACTGCTACCACAAACTCAACACATTCTGCAAGGAGGTCTGGACAACTCTAGAGAATATAATAAAAGTATATTATCCATAAACAGTGGAAAGGTACCATTCTAATCACTGTAGGAAACATGCAAACAAAAAACTAAATACAATGCACATCTTTGATGCATACAGTAGATTTGTTGTGTGTTTTTTCAACAGCATTTGTCTTTTTTTATCTCATCATTTTTATGCTGCCCTCCTGCCCTATAGTAACCTCTGCCTGGGCCCCAACTTTGTGGCTCTCTACAAACAGTCCTATGACTCCATCCGCTAAACAGAGAAAGAGTGGTGAGGCCTGAGGACCATTGCATCCACTGTTACATCTGCCCCTGTTGTTACTGTATTCCCATGTACACTAAGTGTTGAATTGATTCACAATTCAATGCTATCCTCGATTTCCAGGCTTCCTCCAGTAGAGTGATAAACAACAATTGGAAGGATTGCATTGCGAGACTAACTCATTGCTGATTCTGTGTTGAATGGTTGTGTCTAGGCAGGAGTGTGTGTGGATGAACAGCCAGGTCTCATAGACTAGACATAACATAGTAAGCTAACCCTTCCCCTAACCTTAACCCTTTTAGCTAACCCTTCCCTAAACCTAACACTTTAACCTAACTCCTAAACTTAACCATAACCCCTAGCCTAGCTAACGGTAGCTAGCTAGCTAACATTAGCAACCTAGCCACCTAGCTAGAATTCATAACATATCATACATCTTGCAAATTTGTAATATATTGTACGTTTTGTAAATTCGTAAGATATAATAAGAATTGTAATTCGTAACATACCATACAAAATGGGTGAAGGACGTCCACAAATTAATACATACCATACAAACGTAACATATCATACTAAATGAAGCTGTTGGGTTTTACGTACAGAATAATACGAAATACTCTGAGACCAGGTTGGGGTGAAGAGGCCAATGCCTCTTTCCAGCTACATGGGCATGATAGAGTCCTTCTCCAGCTACCAGGCTCTGCTAAAGAAAGACCCAGAGGAGCCCAGGAGACTGTCCACAGACATCACCCACAGGTTGGTCCCTCACACCATAACCTCCCTAGGCCTTTTTGATGCTGGTTGTGCTGTTAATGTTAACGTGTTAAAAAATGTATATTTAGTAAAAATGTAAAGGTATCATTTAACATTACATCTAACATCTCTCTCTGTCCTCTCCAGACTGTTGGCTGAGATGAAGGTGACCTCCCCAGAGACTGAGGTTGTGGTCGGAGTCAGGTATTTCTACCTGCTAGCCTGCAGGCCAGAGGACTTGCTACAGATGACTGAGACTGAGAGTATAGGATCCCTCGGAGCAGTAATCTTGAGAGACCAAAGAACCTACAGTGCTATGAAAAAGTATTTGCCCCCTTTCTAATTTTCTCTACTTTTGCATATTTGTGATACTGAATGTTATCAGATCTTCAACCAAAACCTAATATTAGATAAAGGGAACATAAGTGAACAAATAACACAACAATTACATATTTATTTCATTTATTTCATAAACAAAGTTATGCAACACCCAATTCCCCAGTGTGAAAAAGTAATTGGTTCCAGTAATGCCAGGCGAAAACCAAACTCTGCATTCCACAGTAAGAACATCATTCCAAAGGTCAAGCATGGTGGTGGTGGTGTGACGGTTTGGGGATGCTTTGCTACCTCAGGACCTGGACGACTTGCCTTAATAGAAGGAACCATGAATTCTGCTCTGTATCAGAGAATTCTACAGGAGAATGTCAGACCATCCGTCTGTGAGCTGAAGCTGAAGCGCAGCTGGGTCATGCAGCAAGACAATGATCCAAAACACACAATCAAGTCTACATGAAAATAGCTAAAAAGCAACAAATTGGAAGTTTTGGAATGGCCTAGTCAAAGTCCAGACCTAATCCCAATTGAGATAATATAATAATATGCCGTTTAGCAGACGCTTTTATCCAAAGCGACTTACAGTCGTGTGTGCATACATTTTTACGTATGGGTGGTCCCGGGGATCGAACCCACTATCCTGGCGTTAAAAGCGCCAAGCTCTACCAATTGAGCTACAGAGGACCACAATGTTGTGGCAGGACTTGAAACGAGCAGTTCATGCTTGAAAACCCACACGTCATTGAGTTAAAGCAGTTCTGCATGGAAGAGTGGGCCAAAATTCCTCCACAGCGACGTGAGAGACTGATCAACAATTTGGTTGGAGTCATTGCCGCTAAAGGTGGCACAACCAGTTATTGAGTGTAAGGGGGCAATTACTTTTTCACACAGGGGAATTGGGTGTTGCATATCTTTGTTGATGAAATAAATGAAATAAATATGTAATTGTTGTGTTATTTGTTCACTTATGTTTCCTTTATCTAATATTAGGTTTTGGTTGAAGATCTGATAACATTCAGTATCACAAATATGCAAAAGTAGAGAAAATTAGAAAGGGGGCAAATACTTTTTCATAGCACTGTAGTTTTTCACCGAAACAGGAGGACATTGATTCCTTACATTGGGACTCAAAGCATTGGGAATAGTATATACAGGGAAAAGTACCTAGCATAGCACTTTCAGTCTCTAAAGGTTTTTCTTCATGGATACAAGCTTCTATAGATTACTTTCCAGCATGGGTTTTCATTTTGTGTGTATGTGTCTTTGTCTGTGTCTGTGTGTGTCTGTGTGTGTGTGTGTGTGTGTGTGTGTGTGTCTGTGTGTCTGTGTGTGTGACAAGATGTAGAGAGAGCGGATGTCACCGGAGCTTGTCCTAACTGCATGGGCATAGCTGGGACATACAGTAATTACCTCCATCTGTAAAAACAATCACAGAAGAGATGGTAAATAACCCTGCCTTAGGAAAATATGTGTTCTCCATACCCCTTGAGTCCATCACAATGTTTTGTAAAATAAAGCCAACCAGAACATTCAGTAGAAAGTGGGTTCCACTCCTGGACCAAAATAAGCAGATTGCTGTGCCGGATGTCCATCCCCTCAAAGCATGGAAAGTGTGTGTGTCTGTGTGTGTGTTTGTGTGTGTGTGTGCTTGTGTGTTTGTGAGATATAGGGCAGGGAACGGCAGGTGGTTTCACATCCATACTTCCTCTGAATAAGGGGGCCAAGCTGGGGGCAAAAGAGTGATAAACTCCTATCCCTCAGTCCCACATCACGTCTGGAGCCACAGTCACACCAGGCGGTCGGAGTGGGTCCAGACCATTACCAGACCGCAGGAGTAAAGAATGTAAAGATACACCCTCAGATCTGGGATATTTACTGTCTTTGGGGCCTCAGAGTCTACAGAATAATGCTGACACATAAAAGCAAACATAAATCTGACACCTGGCCTGCTCTGTGGATTGTACAGTCAAAAGTTTGGACACACCTACTCATTCCAGGGTTTTTCTTTATTTTTACTATTTTCTACATTGTAGAATAATAGTGAAGACATCAAAACTATGACATAACACATATGGAATCATGTAGTAACGAAATAAAGTGTTAAACAAATGAAAATATATTTTATATTTGAGATTCTTCAAAGCAGCCACCCTTTGCCTTGATGACAGCTTTGCACACTCTTGGCATTCTCTCAACCAGCTTCACCTGGAATGCTTTTCCAACAGTCTTGAAGGAGTTCTCACATATGCTGAGCACTTGTTGGATGCTTTTCCTTCACTCTGCGGTCCAACTCATCCCAAACCATCTCAACTGGATTGAAGTCGGGTGATTGTGGAGGCTAGGTCATCTGATGCAGCACTCCATCACTCTCCTTCTTGGTCAAATATCCCTTACACAGCCTGGAGGTGTGATGGGTCATTGTCCTGTTGAAAAACAAATGATAGTCGCACTAAGCGCAAACCAGATGGGACGGCGTATCGCTGCAGAATGCTGTGGTAGCCATGATGGTTAAGTGTGCCTTGAATTCTAAATAAATTACTGACAGTTTCACCAGCAAAGCACCCCCACACAATAACACCTCCTCCATGCTTCACTTGGGAACTACACATGCAGAGATCATCCGTTCACCTACTCTGCGTCTCTGACCGCAAGGCACTACAGAGGGTAGTGCGTACGGCCCAGTACATCACTGGGGCAAAGCTCCCTGCCATCCAGGACCTCTATACCAGGCGGTGTCAGAGGAAGGCCCTCAAAATTGTCAAAGACTCCAGTCACCCTAGTCATAGACTGTTCTCTCTGCTACCGCACGGCAAGCG
The DNA here is from genome assembly GCF_020615455.1 of Coregonus clupeaformis. Taxonomy (NCBI): domain Eukaryota; kingdom Metazoa; phylum Chordata; class Actinopteri; order Salmoniformes; family Salmonidae; genus Coregonus; species Coregonus clupeaformis. The sequence continues at coordinate 27,180,334 of NC_059214.1, read as the reverse complement.
GTACCGGAGTGCCAAGTCTAGGTCCAAAAGACTTCTCAACAGCTTCTACCCCCAAGCCATAAGACTCCTGAACAGCTAATCATGGCTACCCGGACTATTTGCACTGCCCCCCACCCCATCCCTTTTACGCTGCTGCTACTCTGTTAAGTATTTATGCATAGTCACTTTAACTCTACCCACATGTACATATTACCTCAACTAGCCGGTGCCCCCCGCACATTGACTATGCAACGGTACCCCCCTGTATATATAGCCTCCCTACTGTCACTTTATTCTATTGTATATATAGCCTCCCTACTGTCACTTTATTTTTACTTCTGCTCTTTTTTCTCAACACTTTTTTGTTGTTGTTTTATTCTTACTTTTTTGTTTAAAATAAATGCACTGTTGGTTAAGGGCTGTAAGTAAGCATTTCACTGTAATGTCTGCACCTGTTGTATTCGGCGCATGTGACCAATAAAATTTGATTTGATTTGATTTGATTTGATTTGATTTGACAATGACACAACGTTTGGAACCCAAAATCTCAAATTTGGACTCATCAGACAAAAGGGCAGATTTATACTGGTCTAATGTCCATTGCTCGTGTTTCTTGGCCCAAGCAAGTCTCTTCTTCTTTTTGGTGTCCTTTAGTAGTACTTTCTTTGCAGCAATTCGACCATGAAGGCCTGATTCACGCAGTCTGATGTTGAGATGTGTCTGTTACATTTATTTGGGCTGCAATCTGAGGTGCAGTTAACTCTAATGAACTTATCCTCTGCAGCAGAGGTAACTCTGGGTCTTCCTTTCCTGTGGCGGTCCTCATGAGAGCCAGTTCCATCATAACGCTTGATGGTTTTTGCGAATGCACTTGAAGAAACTTTCAAAGTTCTTGAAATGTCATGTCTTAAAGTAATGACGGACTGTCGTTTCTCTTTGCTTATTTGAGCTGTTCTTGCCATTATATGGACTTGGTCTCTTAACCAAATATGGCTATCTTCTGTATACCACCCCTACCTTGTCACAACACAACTGATTGTCTCAAATGCAGTAAGAAGGAAAGAAATTCCACAAATTAACTTTTAACAAGGCACACCTGTCAATTGAAATGCATTCCAAGTGACTACCTCATGAAGCTGGTTGAGGGAATGCCAATAGTGTGCAAAGCTGTCATCAACGAAAGGGTGGCTACTTTGAAGAATCTCAAATATAAAATATTATTTGATTTTTTGGTTACTACATAATTCCATATGTGTTATTTCATAGTTTTGTTGTCTTCACTATTATTCTACAATGTAGAAAATAGAACAAATAAAGAAAAACCCTGGAATGAGTAGGTGTGTCCAACCTTTTGACTGGTACTGCATATCGTGGAAGTGGATGGCCATCAATCAGACGCTGACTTGTCGTGAACACATGTTTTTTGAGAGAGAGAGCAGTCCCTCTTATCAGCATTCCCAAAACGTAAACTAAGGGTGGCAGCCTTGCTGAAGAAATAATCCCTTTGGAAAGGGTGGGATTGTTAGATTGACCGGTTCAGCATTGAGGGATTCTCTGCTGCAGATGCACTCTGTATGAAATGCAAAGAGGAACTGGCTGGCCAGCCTCCCGATAACATATTTCCAATTATAACAGCACTCCTCTCCAACATCTTCATCTGACTCCAACAAGTGGCAAAAACAGCATAGAAAAGCAGTGCTGGGGTGCGGAACATTTTGTTTTAGGTTTATTTGGATCGTGGATTGCTCCTATTCTCTCATGGCCATAATCTTTGAGTCTTTATTTAGCTCTGCTGCCTGTCACACTTGGGTAAAACAAAAAAGTTATCACTTGGCTCTAACATAGACAGTGGAGCACCATTCACAAGACACCTAATGCAGGCCTTGGCAGTCAAAGCAAGAGGGCACTGGTGCTTGGGAATCCTAATTGACATAGTTAAATTGGTACAGAAATCCAAACACTGGTGTTAGTGTGTGTGAATATAGTAGGCTTATGTAGCATTGTGAGGATTGGGTAATTTCCAGTGTGTGAAAGTTAGCTGAGGCTGCAAGCTTTTGTGAATGGCTGAAGAGAAGCCAGGTTTTTTCCCACAAAAGCATTTACATTTTCTAATAACAAAAAGTAAAATGTTGTCTCTTTGGTTTGGCTTTTGATTTAGTCTAATAGGAACTTAACATGGTATGTAACTAGAAACCATCATTTCCAAAATAATTCTTAGGGCGATTTCACGTAACATAACATAATGATGTGTTACATATTTTTCCCAACTGTGTTGCCTATTTTCTTTGCTTTGTATAGAGGAACAAATGTTTTCATTTGATATTTGGCCGGACAACAATAATGAACAGAACGGATGGTTGAACGGGGAGAAAGAGAGCGCGCTTGTTTGAAATTGAAAAGTGTGGCGGTAGCGACTGATAAAGAAAAACATCAAGGCTTTTCCGGAAAATTCAGCGTGACCACGTTTCGTGTCTGTTTAGACTTAAAAATGCGTTACGTGTCCGCTTACCTCCTGGCTGTGCTCAGTGGCAATACCAGCCCCTCCTCCAAGAATATCAAGACCATTTTGGGGAGTGTAGGAATCGAGGCCGAAGATGAGCGCCTAGACAAGGTTGTCAAAGTATTGAATGGAAAAGACGTCAATGAAGTCAATCTCTGGTCCCTCTAAATTGGCCTCAGTGCCAGCAGGTGGTGCTGTGGCAGCTCCTTCTGCTACTGGGTCTGCTGCAGCTGGCGTTTCTCCTGCTGCTGCGGAAGAGAAAAAGGAGGAGAAAGAGGGATCTGATGAAGACACGAGAAGATGGCGGCGAGTGCAGATGGGATTTTATCTTGCTCCGAATAATCTTAACTATTATCCCTCTCAAATGTACTTAAATGAAACAAAACCCGGTTTATAGTAAACACAACAGAGAACAACGCTCAGTAGACCGCTAATTTGATCTGAAACTTGGCAAAATGGAAGAAAAAAATGTGTGAAAGAGCAAAGGGAGGAGAAGGCAGTTGCTAGCTGACCACTCATACACCGGAGAGAAACCGCCACCTGACTCCTCAGGAGAAGAAATTGAGGAATCTGGACATTCGGTTGATTCAGAAACTCCAGCCAATAGTCCTGCACCCAAAAGACACCGAAATAATTGTCTTTGCGCGAACTCCAGGTCAACATAATCGAAGCTGTCACTGCAAAGATAAACAAAAGAGCCGATGGTCTGGAGAAAAAGAACGCGAAAACACATAAAAAATCGTTGACCTCGAGACCTCTCTGAATCATGTATACGAGAGTATAGAAGAGCTTAAACGTGCAAACACTGCAACCTCTGATAAATGCACTGCACAGGAGAAGACCATCGGCGACATGCAAGAGTGCTTGTTGGAAGCAAAGCGATACCGGAGAAGGTGGGGGCTACGGCTTTACGGTGTCCCCGAGGACCAGGGTGAGAATGTGAAGCGCATAGTAAGTGACATCTGTAACTGTGTGGCTCCGTACTTCCCCGAAAAATATATGGATATGGCTGTGGATGTCGCTCATCGTATTGGGAAGAAGCAAGATCCCATCGGCAGCCGCTCGATCATCATCCAGTTCGCTTTCCGCACAGCGAGAGATGCAGTTTGGAAGAAAGCAAAGGAAAGTGCCTTTCTAAAAGAGAGAAAAATTTGATTCGGTAAGGACATGACTGCAGAAAACAAGGCAGCAAAGGCAAAGTTGTGGCCTCTCGTCCAACAGGCCCGAAAATCAAGGAAGGGGTGCATACTACAGGGGAATCAGAGCCTTTTTCGCAGACGGAAAATACATTTGACTGGGTTGATTTGCTACGCCGGTAGGCTTACATGTGGCCCATTCCACACAACAAACTGAGCGTTCTAGTTTTGAATTCTGGTGTTATGGTTTACAAGTTAATACATATATGAAGCACCTTTTATAGAGATGGTAGAGTTGAGATTGTGTAGGATTTTCCTTTCTATTTTGTATATATGGATTTGAAGTTTATGTCAATCAATGCCAGGGGGATACGAAACCTGTTGAAGAGGAAAACTTTTGTTTTGTTTTGTAAGGACTGCAACGCAGATCTTGTATTCGTTCAAGAAACACATTCAAATCAGTGGGGTAGTGAAATTTTCTTGGCCCACGGAACTAATTATTCAGTTGCGGTTGCAATTTTAGCACACAATTTCAAAGGGACATTTTTTTTTACTCAAATGGACACCAATGGACATTGGCTAGTAGCGGTCATCAACCACATGGACAGATTATTTGTGTTGTGTAATGTATATGGATACTGTTCTAGTCCTCCAAATAACTTCCTTCTAGAGGAAATTGAGGAAATTCTTAAAAGTCTTCTGAGAAAATATCCATCCAGTCAGATTATAGTTGGTGGGGATTTTAACATGGTTTATTATAATGAGACTGATAGATTGCCCCATAGGCTTAACATTGCTGTGAACAAATTGGTGAATTTCTGCCAAAGCCTGGACTTAATTGACACATGGAGAGTTAAAAACCCTGGAGAGAAACAGTACACATGGAGTAATAGAGATCATTCACTACAATCAAGAATTGACTTGTGGGTGATAACATCTAGTCTTGAGCCCAACACTGTATGTCAGGGTTGAGTGTAGAGGGAACGTGGAATCACACGCAGGACACAGAGATTCAAAAAACAGATGTCTTTAGTGAAGTCCGACAGTACAAGCCAACAGGCCACAGGCGAAACAAGCGCACACTGGACTGTCCAAAGTAAATGCGCACAACGTGCAGGACTCTCTCTTACAAAACGAAAATACAGAGAGCACAGAACAGCGGACCAACATCTACACGTGCCATCGAACAATTACACACAACACCTGACCAAACACAAGATAACTAAATAGGGTGCCTAATGAACACTTAACAATGAACAGGTGTAACAAACAGACAAAACCAATCAAACATGAAACATCGAACGGTGGCAGCTAGTACTCCGGAGACGACGACCGCCGAAGCCTGCCCGAACAAGGAGAAGGAGCCACCTCGGCCGAAACCATGACACTGTAGAGGTAAAAATACTGCCTGCAGTCCTGACGGATCATAAAGTCATATGGCTGACTGTGAGAATGTGCAGTATTGATGATAAGAAATACTCTGGTGGTTATTGGAAATTGAATAACTCATTGTTATTGCATGATGATTTAAAAAATGTGATTAAGAATCTAATTTCTGTTTACTGGAATTTAGCTACCTCTAATTCAGAATATGGGAAATATTGGGAACTGCTGAAATTTAAAATCCGCTCTGCCTGTATTACTTACGGGAAACGGCTTGCTTTAAGAAGGAGATGTGAGGTAGCTGAGCTCTCTAAGAAAATTGTTGATATCACAGAGATTGAGCATCTTGATCTTAATGAAAAAGCTAAATTGAATGATTTACAGAATCAACTAGATACATTTTATGAGGAAAAGGCTAGAGGAGCCTTCATAAGATCCAGAAAACAATGGCTTGAAAAAGGCGAAAAGAACAGTAGATACTTTTTTAATTTGGAAAAGAGGAGAGGGGAACTCAACAAACTTCGGAAATGTAAGATTAATGGGGTAACCTCTGAGGATAGAGAGTTGGTATCAGATTTTACCACAGTTTTATGAGAATCTTTACTCCTTAGATAAAGGATCTCCTTGATTCTATAGAGAATGTTAACTTTGTTAGTGAAGAATTCAATCGGTCTTGTTGTGAAGATTTATCCATTATGGACATCCAATATGGGGTTGCTCAATTAAAAAATAATACATCTCCAGCTTGTGATGGATTAACCTCTGAATTTTACAAAACCTTCTCTGAAGAAATAGCACAATTCTTACTTGAAACCTTTCAAGAGGCTATAAAGAAGGGATAACTACCTGCCTCTCTGAAACAATAGCATCACTTCCAATCCCCCATGTTTATATATATATATATATATTTACACATACACACATACATAGACATATACATATACACACATACACACACATATACACACCCACATACATACATACATATACTTTAAAAATATATATATATTCCCCTTTATTACTTTCCAACCCCGCCACCCTTTCCCCACTTGGAGTAAACTAGAGAACAACAACACCTAGGCCTCTACTTCCAGCCCATACCCACTATCTACATTTTATGGACACAGTCAATTTTACAATAATTACATTTTGTTTGTTCTTTCTCCTGAACTTCATCTACTCTCAACCTCTCCGATCATTTTCATGATGTCCATCCGGTTTGCTTCTATATGCCATATCTTTCTAACTGTGCTCCTTCACAAAAGCTCCCAACCTACAACCCATACACTTATTATGGACACAGCGTGCCTACATTATTAGTTATCTTGTTATTGTTTGTTGTTAGTTGTTATTAGTCCCATCCTTCAATTCCATTCAACACCTCCCATCTATCTTTTAACACCATCCATATAGGATTTCTATTTGCCATATATATTTCAACTGTACTGTGATGTCTTACAAAAGTTCTGAACCTTTCTATTCTCATTGTTTCTACAGATTGTGAATTGAAAATAAACATTTTTGCTAATAGTATTATTATGTTATTGATCGATTGACTATGACTTTTCAGATCACCCAGTAGTGCTATCTGCAGGGTTAGCTCCAGGTAAATATTGCAATCCTTTAGCCATTCCTGGACCTGTGTCCAAAAACAAGCTACAAATGGACAGTACCAAAACAAATGATCTAATGATTTTGTCTCTTCGCAGCAAAATCTGCAGAGCTGGGAAGATTGTATCCCCCATATAAATAACATTCTATTGGTAGCAAGAATTTTATATAATAATTTAAATTGAAAGATTCTAAGTTTTGAATCCGGTGTCGTTTTGCGTATCTGTTCATAAACACTATGCCATGGGATCGGTACGTCAAAAATCTCTTCCCAACTATTTTGCAATTTATATGGGACGGCTGTCAATCCTTTGGTCCTTAAATGAAACTGATATACTTTTTTATTTATCACAGTTTTCCTTAACCAATTATGTTCTTTAATGCAAGGCAGACAGACAAGTTCATTACTTTCTCCTCCTTCCACTTTCCTCTTCCATTTTTGTGGTAAGGCTGCAATTATTTGGTTGTAATTTTGGGTAGAGCAGACATTTCCATATGTTTTTATTAGCTGCATGTGCGACATAACTCCACCAGTCCTACCGATGATATCATTTATAAAGATTATACCTTTTTTAAACATATTGTCAAAAAAAAAGTTTTTTTGTCAATTAGTATATTTGAGTTTAACCACAATATTTGTTGCATTATTTGTTCTGTCATTTCTGGAGGATTAAATTGAAATTGCAAACTTTCTATGGCTTGTTTTAAAAATAGTGATATCTGGGAGATTATTTCCTTTTCAAATAACTGAAAGTGAGTGGTTGTAATCTGAATAAAGGGAAAAAGGCCCTTCTTGAACATTGGGTGAGACAATCTTACTAATTTGTTAGAGAACCAGTTCAGATTTAAGTATAACTTTTGTATGACTGAAGCTTTTAGTGATAGGTCTAATGCTTTAATATTTAATAATTTCTGTCCTCCGAATTCATATTCATTATATAAATAGGCCCGTTTAATTTTGTCTGGCTTGCCGTTCCAAATAAAATGGAATATTTTTGTTTGCTAGGTGTAGGCAAGACCATAAGCAAATAGGTAAACTGGGATAATACTAAAGAGTTAATCAGGGTGATTTTTCCACAAATTGACAGGCACCCACCTTTCCATGGTAGCAAGATTTTATCTATTTTTGCTAACTTTCTATTATAATTTATTGAAGTGAGATCATTTATTTCCTTTGGGATATGTATTCCGAGTATATCCACATCACCATCTGACCATTTTATTGGTAAACTACATGGCAATGTAAAAAAATTATTTTCTATTGATCCAATACATAATATAGTATATTTGTCATAATTTGGTTATAATCCAGAGAGGTTAGAAAATGTGTCTAGATCCTCTATGAGGCTGTGGAGTGATTCTAGTTGTGGATTTAAAAGAAAACATGAATCATCAGCGTACAATGACACCTTTGTTTTTAAGCCCTGGATTTCTAATCCCCTGATATTATTGTTGGATCTGATTTTAATAGCTAACATCTCGATGGCCACAATAAATAGATATGCCGATAGTGGACAACCTTGTTTCACTCCTCTTGACAGTTTAAAACTTTCTGAGAAATAGCCATTATTTACTATTTTACACCTAGGGTTACTATACATGATTTTGACCCATTTTATAAGAGATTCACCAAAATTGAAATGCTCCAGGCATTTATATATAAACCCAAGTCGCACTTTATCAAATGCCTTTTCGAAGTCTGCTATGAATAGCAGGCCTGGTTTCTCAGATTTTCCATAATGTTCTATTGTTTCCAATACTTGCCTTATATTATCTCCAATGTATCTTCCATGTAAAAAACCTGTCTGATTAGAATTAATAATATCCGACAATACCTTTTTAATTCTATGCGCTATTTTTTTGCTAGAATTTACACTGAAGTGTAAGGGGCCTCCAATGTTTTAAATGGACTTGATCTTTATATTTTCCACTTGTATCCTGTTTCAGTAATAATGAGATCAGGCCTTCTTCTTGAGTGTCTGATAATCTACCATTTACATAGGAGTGGTTCAAACATGCTAATAACGGTCCTCTTAGTATATCAAAAAAGGTTTGGTATACTTCGACTGGTATGCCATCCAACCCTGGAGTTTTCCCGGACTTAAAGTCTTTAATTGCATTCAGAAGTTCCTCCTCTGTAATTTCACCTTCACATGAGTCTTTCTGTTTGGCTGTTAATTTTACATTATCAATAGAAAAAAAATCTCTACAATTAGCTTCAGTTAGAGGAGATGGAGGCGACTGAAACAAAAACATATGCTTAAAGTACCTTGTTTCCTCCTTCAAAATATAATTTGGTGAATCATGGGTTACTCCGTCAATTGTAACCAGTTTCATTAAATTATTTTTGGTAGCATTCCTATGTTGAAGATTAAAAAATAATTTGGTGCATTTTACCCCATATTCCATCCAGTTTGCGTTATTTTTGTCAAGGCGTCAGTGTAATGCGGTCGGCGAAGTCAGGAGCAGGACACAGAGCTAATCAAAAAACGTACATTACTCGTAGGTAAAAGTAAGAACAAAACCTCCGCGCAGGGAAGGAATAAACCCGCACACTAACGACAACCAAAACATGAACAAACATGCACAACACACAGTGTGAGACAGAGGGTTAAATAGGGAAGACATAACTACATGATGGGAAACAGGTGTGACCAATGAAGACAAAACAAGTCAAACATAGATACATGGATCGGTAGTAGCTAGTACTCCGGTGACGACGAACGCCGAAGCCTGCCCGAGCAAGGAGGAGGGGCAGCCTCGGCTGAATCCATGACAGTACCCCCCCCCCTTGACGCGCGGCCCCAGCCGTGCGCCGACCCCGGCCTCGGGGACGGCCAGGAAGACGCGTAGCAGGGCGAGTCGGATGACTACGGTGGAAATCCCTCAACATGGAGGGATCGAGGATGTCCCTCCTAGAGACCCAGCACCGTTCCTCTGGACCGTACCCCTTCCACTCCATGACAAACTGCAGGCCCCCCACCCGACGCCTCGAATCCAGGATGGAACGGACCGAGTACGCCGGTGCCCCCTCGATGTCCAGTGGGGGCGGAGGAACTTCCCATACCTCAGACTCCTGGAGTGGACCAGCTACTACCGGCCTGAGGAGAGACACATGGAACGAGGGGTTAATACGGTAATTAAGAGGAAGCTGTAACCTATAACAAAACTTGTTTAATCTCCTCAGGACTTTAAATGGCCCCACAAACCGCCGACCCAGTTTCCGGCAGGGCAGGCGAAGGGGCAGGTTTCCGGTCGAGAGCAAGTCGAGAGGCAGGCGAAGGGGCAGGTTTCTGGTCGAGAGCCAGACCCGGTGGCCCGCTGCAGGTGTACATGAGCAGCGTTCCAGGTCTCTTCCGAGTGCCGAAACCACTCATCCACCGCAGGAGCCTCGATCTGGCTCTGATGCCAAGGTGCCAGGACCGGCTGATAACCTAACACACACTGGAAAGGAGTAAGGTTAGTAGAGGAGTGGCGGAGTGCCCAGGGGATAAAACCCGACCACTCCCCCTGCCAGTCCTGGCAATAGGACCGCAGAAACCTACCCACATCTGTATTTGATTTGATATAATGTGGATTTTTTCTTTTTTTTTCTATTCCTTATTTTTTGGTGCAATCCCTCTGGCTGTTCTGTTTTACATGTTACTGTTAATATATATATATATATACACATATATATAAAAAATAAGAGGGATCTGATGATCCCTCCTTCTACCCTATGCTTTGACTTCTTTCTCCCCTCTCTCTCCAGATGAAATCTTGCGACTTGTGACGGCCGGCCGCCCAACAACCTGCCCGCTTGACCCTATCCCCTCCTCTCTTCTCCAGACCATTTCCGGAGACCTTCTCCCTTACCTCACCTCGCTCATCAACTCATCCTTGTCCGCTGGCTATGTCCCTTCCATCTTCAAGAAAGCGAGAGTTGCACCCCTCCTCAAAAAACCTACACTCGATCCCTCCGATGTCAACAACTACAGACCAGTATCCCTTCTTTCTTTTCTCTCCAAAACTCTTGAGCGTGCCGTCTATAGCCAACTCTCCTGCTATCGCTCTCAGAATGACTTTCTTGATCCAAACCAGTCAGGTTTCAAGACTGGTCATTCAACTGACACTGCTCTTTTCTGTGTCACGGAGGCTCTCCGCACTGCTAAAGCTAACTCTCTCTCCTCTGCTCTCATCCTTCTAGACCTATCTGCTGCCTTTGATACTGTGAACCATCAGATCCTCCTTTCCACCCTCTCCGAGTTGGGCATCTCCGGCGTGGCTCACTCTTGGATTGCGTCCTACCTGACAGGTCGCTCCTACCAGGTGGCGTGGCGAGAATCTGTTTCCGCACCACGTGCTCTCACCACTGGTGTCCCCCAGGGCTCAGTTCTAGGCCCTCTCCTATTCTCTCTATACACCAAGTCACTTGGCTCTGTCATATCCTCACATGGTCTCTCCTATCATTGCTACGCAGACGACACACAATGAATCTTCTCCTTTCCCCCTTCCGATAACCAGGTGGCGAATCGTACCTCTGCATGTCTGGCAGATATATATCAGTGTGGATGTCGGATCACCACCTCAAGCTGAACCTCGGCAAGACGGAGCTGCTCTTCCTCCCGGGGAAGGACTGCCCGCTCCATGATGTCGCCGTCACGGTTGACAACTCCGTTGTGTCCTCCTCTCAGAGTGCAAAGAACCTTGGCGTGACCCTGGACAACACCCTGTCGTTCTCAGCTAACATCAAAGCGGTGACCCGATCCTGTAGGTTCATGCTCTACAACATTCGCAGAGTATGACCCTACCTTACACAGGAAGCGGCACAGGTCCTAATCCAGGCACTTGTCATCTCCCGTCTGGATTACTGCAACTCGCTGTTGGCTGGACTCCCTGCCTGTGCCATTAAACCCCTACAACTCATCCAGAACGCTGCAGCCCGTCTGGTGTTCAACCTTCCCAAGTTCTCTCACGTCACCCCGCATCTCCGCACACTCCACTGGCTTCCAGTTGAAGCTAGGCATCTGCTACAAGACCATGGTGCTTGCCTACGGAGCTGTGAGGGGAACGGCACATCCTTACCTTCAGGCTCTGATCAGTCCCTACACCCAAACGAGGGCATTGCGTTCTTCCACCTCTGGTCTGCTGGTCCCCCTACCTCTGCGGAAGCACAGTTCCCGCTCAGCCCAGTCAAAACTGTTCTACCCCCCCCACCCCACCCCCACAAAAAAAAGACAAAAAAAGACAAATACAACAAATAATACATCAAATAATAAAAAATAATAATTGTAAAGTGGTTGTCCCACTGGCTATCATAAGATTAATGCACCAATTTGTAAGTCGCTCTAGATAAGATGTAAATGTAAATGTAATGATGACATAATAAAATAATACATGGAAATGGAAAAAATTTAAAAAAGAACTTCAAGACGAAGCAACTGCTTTACAAGTGGGATGCACTGTTGTGCGCTATATCCCAAGGGGTTCGTGCTGATTGTGACAGCCTGTTAAATGGCGTCCCTTGACAAGGAAAGAACAAGATGTACACTACCAGTCAAAACTTTGGACACACCTACTCATTCAATGGTTTTTCTTTATTTTTACATTGTAGAATAATAGTGAAAACATAAAAACTATGATTAACACATATGGAATCATGTAGTAACCAAAAAGTGTATATAAAAAATATATTATCTACATTTGAGATTCTTCAAATTGCCACTCTTTGCCTTGATGACAGCTTTGCACACTCTTGGCATTCTCTCAACCAGCTTCATGAGGTAGTCACCTGGAATGCATTTCAATTAACAGGTGTGCCTTAGAAGTTAATTTGTGGAATTTCTTTCCTCCTTAATGCATTTGAGCCAATCAGTTGTGTTGTGACAAGGTGGGGGGTGGGGAGTAAACAGAAGATAGCCCTATTTGGTAAAAGACCAAGTCCATATTATGGCAAGAAGAGCTCAAATGAGCAAAGAGAAATGACAGTCCAACATTACTTTAAGACACGAAGGTCAGTCAATACAGAACATTTCAAGAACTTTGAAAGTTTCAAGTGCAGTCGCAAAAACCATCAAGCGCTGTGATGAAACTGACTCTCATGAGGACTGCCACAGGAATGGAAGATCCAGAGTTACCTCCACTGCAGAGGATAAGTTCATTAGAGTTACCAGCCTCAGAAATTGCAGTCCAAATAAATGATTCACATAGTTCAAGTAACAGATACATCTCAACATCAACTGTTCAGAGGGGACTGTGTGAATCAGGCCTTCAAGAAACCACTACTAAAGAACACCAATATTAAGAAGAAACCTGCTTGGGCCAAGAAACAAGAGCAACAGACATTAGACCGGTGGAAATGTGTCCTTTGGTCTGGAGTCCAAATTTGAGATTTTTGGTTCCAACCGCTGTGTCTTTGTGAGACGTGGTGTGGGTGAACGGATGATCTCTGCATGTGTAGTTCCCACCGTAAAGCATGGAGGAGGAGGTGTTATGGTGTGGGGGTGCTTTGCTGGTGACACGGTCTGTGATTTATTTAGAATTCAAAGCACACTTAACCAGCATGGCTACCACAGCATTCTGCAGCGATACGCCATCCCATCTGGTTTGGGCTTAGTGGGACTATCATTTGTTTTTCAACAGGACAATGACCCAACACACCTCCAGGCTGTGTAAGGGCTATTTGACCAAGAAGGAGAGTGATGGAGTGCTGCATCAGATGACCTGGCCTCCACAATCACCCAACCCAGTTGAGATGGTTTGGGATGAGTTGGACCGCAGAGTGAAGGAAAAGCAGCCAACAAGTGCTCAGCATATGTGGGAACTCCTTCAAGATGGTTGGAAAAGCATTCCAGGTGAAGCTGCTTGAGAGAATGCCAAGAGTGTGCAAAGCTGTCATCAAGGCAAAGGGTGGCTATTTGAAGAATCTCAAATGTAGATAATATATTTAACACTTTTTTTGGTTACATGATTCCATGTGTTATTTCATATGTTATGAACCGTGGCTTTAATAGTCTAGGGTGGATGGAAAAGAGACCCGTAACATAACTCATGCAAATTAGAATATTGACAAGGAACCGTGAGAACAAAATACGCCGACAACCAAATGCTACCGTCAAACACAATATGTTTATTATAAACACACGGTAAACGGTTTGGAGAAAAGGGGCTGAGCAGGACCCAAGGAATGAAACAATAATGTTAAAAAAAACTAAACTGATCTTGCCTGCCTCAAGAACCGCTAGGCTTACTACACAAAAATACAGTGGGCGGTCCGCTCAGGTCTAACTAGTGTTTTTAGACAAAGTTTTCCTACAAGTAGGGTATGCCCAAGGGTGACTTGCTAAAAATCCCCTTTTCCCAGGAACAAACAACATAGTTAACATATGGAGTAAACAGCAAATGAGTACATACACAAAAAAAAACAAGACACCACAGTATCCATACTCACAAACAAAAAGCATCTCTGTCAGAAAACACAACTGACTGGCTTTTAAAACAAGGGGATGTGCGATGTGATTGGGTAATGAAAACCAGAAACAGGTGGTGCAGTCAGGAGAAGTGGCCACTGATTGGTCCGCCTCAGCAATCAGCAGAGGAACTGATGACTGACAGGTAGGACACACCAATGACCTCCAATCAGGAACACAAAGGACACCTGTGATTAGGGCAGAAGGAGAGGAAAAACACATACAGGATATCTGTATCCGTAACATCATAGGTTTGATGTCTTCACTATTATTCTACAATGTAGAAAATAGTCAAAATAAAGAAAAACCCTTAAATGAGTAAGTGTGTCCAAACTCTTGACTGGTACTGTATGTCATGAGAAGTGCAGTATTATCACAAGGAGACTTATACTTGGAATACCGAGGAGGAATGGAGAGAAAAAGAGAGGCAGAGGAGTTCTAAGAGAGAGTGGGAGGAAGAGGGTGAGTTTGAGTCGGTTAAAAATTGTGTAAGAAAGGGAGATGGTTTGTTAAACCAGAATGGTAGAAAGTTGAAGACAGGACGAGAAATGGAAGTGAATGAGGGCGAAGTATCAGAGGTGGTAGGTGTGGTGAAGTTCTCAGAGCCCGAGGCTTGCACCGAGGGTCAGGGTAAAGATGAGTCTGTAACAGTAGGAGTTACGTTTTTGGAAAAAGTGGACCCTTGCCTTTTGGCTGATCCATTTGTGGTTTCAGGGTGGGTGAAAACAGAGTTGGGTGCTGTGGAATCGGTGAGGGTAACCAGAAATGGTCTTGTGATAATTGTTTGTGTTTCTGCTGGTCAGAGGGAGCAGACGCTCCGCGTTAAACAAATGGGGGCAAGAGATGTGAATTGCTTTGCTCTCAAGAAAAGGGCGCCATTGAAAGGAGTGATTACTGGGGTAGCGGTAAATGTGAAAGCTGACCAACTGAAGGGGAAGATTCCTGGTGTTTGTGATGCTCGTTGTTTGGTGCGACGCAGACAGGGTGGTGTGAGTGGGGAAACAGAAGTTATTGTCTGTTCTGTTTGAGTGTTGATGTTGAGTCTTTGCCTGACAAAGTGATGTTAGGATATATAAGTTATCCTGTATGAGCTTTTGTGCCGAATACATTACGTTGTTACAGGTGTCAAGCTTATGGGCATGTGGCAGCAGTGTGTAGGAGGGAGGTTCCTAGGTGTGAGAAGTGTGCAGAAGGGCATGAGAGAAAGGAATGTGCAGCATTGGGGAAAGTAGTGGTATGTGTTAATTGTAGGGGTGCCCATGGGACTGGGGATCAGAAGTGTCCTGTGCGAGAGAGGCAGGTTGATGTTTCCAGGGTTAGAGTAGTGCTGAAGTTGTCTTATGCTGAGGCAGTGAAGAAAGTAGAGAAATATGGGTCAAGGGGGAGGGATTCTGAGAGGAGTGGTGTGAGTAGAAGATAAACCAACAAGTGATATGTTCCAGTAAGATTGGGTTTTTGGCATTTATAGCAATGGTTATCAACTGTACTGCAGGGATGGAATGTAAGTCGCAGAAAATAGAGGTTGTGGTGGCAGCTGCAGAGAGGTATTTGGGTGTGCGAGATTTGACGTCAGAAGAGTTACAGGGTGTGTTAAGTGATGGTGTCCCATCCTTTCAGGCTGTTGGCCTGAATTAGGACTAAATAGATTTTAAATAGTGGAGTATGGTATTTATTTGTGGGTGTTAGACGGTAGGGTATTTGTTTTATTTATTATAATTTTATTTTTTCAAGGAAAGTATAAGTGCAGTGATTGTATAAGTGCACTCCAGTCTAGTAGGTGGCGGTAATGCGATATTGATTGGATGCCAACCAACGTTAAACCTCATCGACGAAGAAGTAACGAAC
Organism: Coregonus clupeaformis; assembly: GCF_020615455.1. Taxonomy (NCBI): domain Eukaryota; kingdom Metazoa; phylum Chordata; class Actinopteri; order Salmoniformes; family Salmonidae; genus Coregonus; species Coregonus clupeaformis. The sequence goes on along the minus strand of NC_059214.1, from coordinate 27,164,432 downwards.
GGAACAATCACTGCACTTCGGTTAATGTCACCGGCAGCGGAAATGTTACAGCTGATTGGCAGCTTTTTTACGTTTCAATATTAACATTTCTCATTATATATTCGTGAGGTTGTTTGGCGACTGAAGTTCAGTTTTAATCTACCGCTGCAGGTGCAGCCAGAGGATTGCTTCTGAGTGTCGTTGATTATGGTATAGACGGAGCGCTTTCTCTGAGACAGCAGGTAAGTTAAACAACGGTGCAGACATTAGCTAGCATGTTCACCTAGCTTCCTATGTGATTTCATGTCACATAACTAACCTAATCTTTATCCTCGTTAGTTAACGTTATCAGTATTTTCTAGCTATGTAACTAGCAATTAGCTTGTCTGACTGCTACATTGGTGCAATGCAGCTCTGCCCTGCTTTCATTTAGCTGAGAAACTGGTAGCCTGGAGACCCGACGTTGAATTTCATCTGACATAAGTGAGCGTTTGGACCATGCAAAAGCTTACTCGCACGATCTCTACAAGCCAGAATGTTGAATAACATTTTATTTTCACTTACTTTACCGGTTGTCCGTGTGGTTGGTCCTTTTGCAAGTATGAATGTGAAACAATATATCCACAGGAAAGTATAATTAAATCTACTTTTCAAGATACTAGTAGTGTGTTCAGATTTCTATCTTCTGAATCATGCCCAGAACCATGTAAAGGCGTGCACCAGCTCGGCAGATATCCATACATGGCGTGCATGTATTTTTCATCCTGTTTGCATGCCTCAGGCACTACCAGTGTTTTGAAAATATTATATTGCCTCACATTCCTACCTGCAAAAGGAACAACCAGTCCTGGCAATGTTGAGAGGGACCTGGCAACGCTGCTTGCGGTGGCATTTTCAGCTGAGAGAGAAACGCACAGCTTTACAAGCTGCATTGCATAAGGTGATTTTGTTATATTTGACATTACAATTGAGTATAACTTTCAGAAGACTCATTTAAACAGTTCTGTACTTGCTCTTGTTTTCTTTGCAAATTTTTTTTTTTTCACCTTTATTTAACCAGTGTCGTATATGATGAATGGTGGCAATTATTGCCGTCAACACAGAGTCCGTTATGCTGCATCGTGTGAGAGGTTTTTATTAAGATCACGAGTTTACAGCATAGGTACAGACTCGCGATGTCCGGAGAACGGCTCCCCAGATTGCTATGGCCGTTCTGCCGTCTTCCTCGCCTCACCCCCTTATTTATAAACAATGAAACTGACCTCTTCTGACCAATCCCCAGTCTCCAAGACACTTCCTGTCTGTCATATGTGACGTCACGCTAAAACCTTCCCTCTTAATACCAAAAATCAACATTCTTTCAGTTCCATTTAAAAACATTTAACACCATCATATTGTCAATACACTACATTCCCCCCTTTCGAGACAACCTAAACGTCTCGAAACCAAACAGAATAGGATTATAACAAGTAACAATTTATCTTATTGAGTATCTTTAACATTAAACCAAAAACATTCTTCTCTAGAGTGTAAATACCTTTCTATGAAATAACTATTTATGAAGTGGGAATACATTACTATGACATATGAAGTGTGAATACATTACTATGACATATGAAGAAATCTCTATGGAGTGTAAGAGCGAAAAACTGTCCGGCAGCCATCTTTTTCAGATATCCATCCATCAATCAAGACAGTAAAATTCTCTCACGGTCCCTCTGCCCCAGGCAACCACCGTCGGTACTCCAGATAACCTCATTAACCATGTAAATGCATTTGAAACTATGATGCCATTAAATACACATGTCAGCCCCTGCAAACAAAATCCTATCCAATAAATATCCACTCTTAAGGCTGGTCAACCCATTGGACCCAAAAGTGGAACTCTCCCTTCCTAGCCTCTCTGTCCCTAACCATTCACGAAATAAACAAAAACATCTAAGATCATCACATGTATTCAATAACATCAAACATCATTCTACAAAATTAATCCCTGAGACTATTACACAATTATGTATTACACATGTCTATATTTCATTGCAGACACTGGAATGTAGTCCACTACACTTCATCTCCCTGTAGTCCCCTCTTCCAATGGACTTGTTGATGATGGAATCAGCCACACCCTCCTTGTTTCATCTCCTCCAGTCATATTGTCCCTTCATATTGTCTTTGTTTGAGTCACATGTTCCCCCAAATGCTTCTGGAATGAAAAGAAAAGAAACGACCAAACAGTATCTTTTGCAAAACAACCACTTTCAAATTAAACCTCAATTTCACCTAAGAATTTAAAAAAAAATGATATATAAATGATGCATGAATCACATTATCCATTCCCCCCCTTGATTCATAAAATCATTCTAAAATCATACTAAAATCACCCTAAAAAAAAATGTTTTCCTTGAAACAATAAAAATAAAATGATCAAATAATCAAAAATGATATTTATCCATCAGTAGGCCACTTGTCCCTCTTCGTCCAGATCCGGAACAGTCAACAATGGCATCTGAGTGTTGCCTCCAGGCACCACTTCTCCAACCTATCTCAATCTCATAACTTTCTCAAAAGTCAGTAACATATTACACAGTGCTATCAAAGCTGTGATTAAAATGTAACCCATCACTGCCCCCTACTGGCCTAACTGATCTTGCAACCAAATGCATCCCTGATATTTTCCAATGCATATATATAACCCCAGTGATATTATCTGAACTATCTGAACTCAAAGTATAACTAATATTTATCAATATGATCTTCCCAAATGTTACACCATATCATGGAAGAAGTCCCCCCTTCTCCCTTAGACTTATCCTTCAATGATAGGCTTAAAGCCTATGACATGTCACCCTTCATCCTATTTTGAACTCTAGTTTCAAATTGATCTGTGTTCGGTGCTACTCCTCTTTTAATAGTAAAAGCCTCATATGGAAGCTTCAACGTTGACCTGTAACCAAATCCTGTCCATCCCTAATGTAAGAATATAGATGCTTTATCACAAACCCACCAAATATCTCTAAAATTCCCCATAGTCACATTGTCAGTCAAAAGCTAATCATTTAACCATCAAAGTCCTAAGTAACATATTCTTTGTCATTACTACCCTTAAAGTCATGCTTATCCAAAGTTATCATATAACCTCACAATCTGATATTCCCATAAACATACCCCTTATATTCTATGTTCTATAAAACAACTTTTAGCCCTCAATGTTTCACCTGAATACTTCAGGGTTCCGTTGTTACCTGATTTCCTTTCCATCTAACAAATGCACCCAAATTAATTCACTTAACCCAATTCCACCTACCCCTAGGCTTAAACCACTGTTCTGACAACGACATTATTTTATCTGTCAATGACTGTTGCCGATACCACAGTTATGACAAAGCATAACACTGACCCATACCTGACAGAGGGCGCGCGACCGTCTAACATGTCTTGGGCTGGCATCCCCAACAGACATCAACCCTCAAGATTCCTCACTGATTCTTACAGAATGAGTTAATCTATCTCTAATTTTCACAACAGAGGAACGAGCAGTACTGATCAGATACCCCCCTCTGTCATCAAAATCAAAAGACCCCATCCTGCAGCTTCCATGATGAATCTATATTCTCCATTTCAGATTAATCTATATTGTTTCTATCTGCTCTCCTATTTTAACCCCATTCGTACCATAACCTCCTGAGTCCCTCTTGCTACCTCTAATTTCAGAAAAGTTGTTGTCGGTATCATCCTTCCTACATTTGCTATTACCCTCGTATCATTAATCCCTTCCCAAAGTTACCATTACCGTTGTTGATTTAGTTGATGAATTAAAACCCTTAATTCCTTCTAGTGGAAAAGCTACCAATATACTCTGTGTATTATTTACTGTTTGAGTGACTACTGTAATAAACTTATCCTTAACTCCCTCTGTGACTGTGGAACCTTCTACAGATTTCAAATCTTCCATTATAAGCGTCACTTTACGAATTACATAGCCCTTTAACCAATCATTCTTAACCGTAACAACTTCTAATGCTTGCACTAGATAAGTATACATATATTCTCCCTGACCCTTCTCTGTAACATTACGCAACATAAGTGAACAGTCACTCCTAACATCTTCCACTTCATATCGTTGTACAAACTATCCCTCCTTTGACTAGGTGCAACAACTTCTAGTCCTGGTCCTGATAACCATACTTATTCTCCATAATTATCTCTCCATATGGGAGGAACGTCCCCATCCTAATCCCTAATAAGTATTCTTTCCCTAACATTGGTGCTGTATTGGTTCCCTTTTAACCAAATGCGATATATTTATGGCTTTAATAACTATCAATGTTGAAAGAATTAAATTGCTTCTCCCTGTTGTTATAATAGACTCACGTGTTGATGTCCTTAGTTACTCCTAATTTTCCCCAGTTTTCCCCTAAGACTTTGAACTCTTTACTTGTACTTCCCTCTATCACCACTAGTGTCACTTTTTCCCCAAATCTCAGTCCTTTCTCTAAATCCCTGACTTTCAAACTACAAAATACCCCTATAATTACCTTGATCTCCCTGCTGGGAACTGTAACTATAGATACTCAATCACCCTCAATCTTTTCTTATCATTCAGCAACACATACTTTCTCAATGCATCTGCCCCTAACAGATCTAACCTCCTACCATATCTTCCCACTAAACTCTAAAATGTCATTCATCACTTCTCTCTCTGTCTTACTACTAACTTTGAAACTTAGCTTACTGTCTCAGAGTTCCTTCAACCCTAGTTCTCCTAACTTATTTTAATCTAATCTTTTCTCTCATAACATTTACACCTTTTCCCCCTGATTTTCCCAAAATCCCTTACCACCAAATTTTTAGAATATGTGATTGGGAAAGTTCCCCACCTGCTTCTGACTCATTACACACAGACTTGGCAAAACCGACTAAACACCTTTAGCCTAACCTCAAATCTCTTTGTGTACGAATGTAACCCAGAATAACAGTCACCCTTATTAAGTTTATTTTTCAGACAGATTGTCTAACAGGCAATCTAATAGATTATCATCCTTCCTATGATATTATCTTTTAAGCAAATGATTCCCAAAAACCCTACTTCTTAAAATATTCTACCAAACAGTCAGTCGTCTAATGTGCCTCTGATTGAACACTTCAATTTACACCATGCATCTCTTCCCACAATGCCATTGGTATATTGTCCTAATATTGGTATGTCTATTTTAATTCCTAGCTCAATTGATTCCCTAAGAGTATTTCAACTGTTTTACTACTTCAAATCCCTATCCTAACCTAATTAGTTTATTTTACAGAGTGATATGTTTAACCTCTTTAGGCTGAACACATAAATGTTCCCCTCTTCACTATCACAGTCCTCTGTTTTTACTTCAATTGTTGGATATTTTTGTTCTTCTCTAATCGGTGCTATCAGCTAACACCCCCCTTCCGGATATTCTAGGCCCTCTAGAATATTTAGGGTTCACCTGAAGAACAGGTGATCTTCACTTGCTCCTTCATCTTCCTCTGTTGTTTTCTCCTGACTTGTTGCTGTGGATATGGAGCATCTGGTACCCCCCCTTTGGCTGGTACAATTGCATTTGATATTGTTCAGTTGAAGCTGTAACAGTGATTGTTGATTTGGTTCACTCTGATTCTTCATAACCAACACTTATTTTCTTCTTCTCCACCACCAGTTATAAGTTGTATTTGATTGAGTTTTCTTCGTCCTGTTCTTCTCGTCGTTGACATATCAGTATTCTTCAAAAGTTCTCTTCTAAGTTCTCGTCCTCGACATATCATCTTCCATCATCTTCTTACTAGTGGGCTCTTCTTGACCTCAATGTGTTCTTCTCCTTCCATTCTTGAATTCTTCATCCAGTCGTGTTACTTCTTATTCGATTTATCCAGGCATGATAAGCAATCTGCCTATATCTCCATTTCTTCTTTGCTCTTGTACCCTTCTTTCTTCAACCTTCATCAGAGATCAAGTCTCCAGTATCCTTCTTTCCTCTCTTGCCACTTCCTTCTGATCACAGAGTCACCTCCACCCATGGCCTCTCATCAATCACTCTCATCTTCATCCTCCTCATCTCCTTCACGTTCCATCCTCCTTAACCTCCCTCTTTTTCCCAGACATTCTCCTATTGTTGGGATCCTTTTCTTTATCAGTTTTTCTTCTCTTCATCTTTATCTTCATCTTTCTGAACCTCATTCTTCTCTTCGTTTCCAGACATCTCGGTTTTTCTTCCTTCTGGAGTTTTGAATTCATCTTTACCGTCGTTTCTGCTTGTATTCGTCTTCATCTCTGATGCCATAATCACTCTCCTGGATGATGACTGTAAGCTGAGAATAAACCTCCCTAAGCTCTACTTTTTAAACCTATCTTATTGCTGACATATTTTATCAATTTCTGTTTGAGAATGAAGGGCAACTTTTGTTTCACTTGCCAGATACCCTAGCAACACTTTAATTAAAGGATTACCACTATTTCAACCCGTGTAATGACTTTCATAGTCCTGATATCTTTTTCCCCATTGTAACAAGCCTTTCTATTCCTTTATTGTGAACTATCCTATTTTAGACTATATAACTTATGTAGGCTTCCCCCCTGTAATTCTTAATATAACCTAAACAACTAACAACAACTTTTTTTTTTTTTTTTAAATTTTTTAAATAAATAAACGGACGAAAATATGACTATCAAAAATTCAATTCAATGTTTTATTCAAAACCCACTTCCAATAAAAATTAAAAATCAATTAAAAATCTAATTTAAAAAAAATGAATAATTAAAATCAATTTTTATTTCCCTATCTTATCAATTTAGCTATTAATGGCTCTCTCACCATAACCCATCAAATGCAAGTATTAAACTTCAGACTATAATCCTAATACAAAGCCTGTACCCCTACAACACTACAATCCCCATAACCCCTTGTTTCTTCCTATGATATAATCCCCAAGTATCATCATTGCAAAATAATGTCAGTACCTGATTTCCAATCGAACTGTAATCCAGCCCAGTGATGTACATAGCCTCCAAAATGTAAACTTTATTAAAATAGTTTTTGCCAAGCCTATGCAAAATTGTCATTTTATCACATTTCTTTAAATTGGAAAATGTTGTAACCTAGCCTGATATCTGATCCTCTGCCTGCGTCACACCTTGTCACGTCATGTGACGTCACGTCACGCCACGCACACGTCAGCCCCTCCTCTCTCTCTCCTCCTGTCGTCTCACCTCGCTCCCTGTGTCTCTCATATTTCAAAAACATAGAAACACAGAATCACATTTTAGTAGTTAATGCAATTAACCAAGTTATCCACATTCAATATTCGTCCGTTCTACATTCGTTCTAAGACTTTAACTCAGGACTAATTATAGATCACTCACAAACATTTTGATTTTAATCCGTCATTTAATTATTTAATTCAATCTATTATAATCCGTTATCATATATTTAATTTATAAATTCAATAGGTCCCAAAACAAGTTTCATCTTAACCCACCGCCGTTTAAACTTATAAGATTCGTGTTAAAATCTCTTTATGCGTATTTGTTCCGTCGTCTGTGTTCCTCCGTCTCCCCCTGCAGTTTAACCAATGTGTTGTTTTGCAGAATCCCACGCATGCGCAAATATCATTTTAACCTCATGCTTGAGTTTTAGCATCCCCTCGTGGTGTCGTTTAGTGCCGTAAAACAAAACGTTCCCTAATCTCGTGCCATAAACTCCCCTTTCTGTAGTGTAGTGTCGCAAAATTAAACGCATGCGCACATCCATTCAAGCCCATGCTTACCACATAATAAAATGCCCGCGTTCTACCTCAGTTTCTCTATTTTACACATATAGCCAGACAATAACACATAACATAACTAACATTTGCGTAGAACTTTCAGTTCCACCTACATACAAACGAGTTTAAGAGGCTTGAATCCCATCGCAGTGGACCTCCAAGGTTGAAGTTATCATGTAGCACGCAACACATTTAGCATTTAGCCTTTAGCATTTGCTAACTGCGACCTACGACATGTAACAAAACCCGCATTGCGTCTTTAATTGATTACTGTTTTGTTTGCCCTAAATTTATTCTGCCGTGGGTATAGGCTACTTCTACGAGCGATCCCCCCCCAATGCAACTATCCCGTCGAACAGAAACTGAGTAAGCCATCCCCAAGAAATGTTCAACCAAACCCCAGTCCCAGACCGACCTGGAAAGTCCTAACGCCCTTCCAGGATTTTGGCCCACCATGCGGTCGCCTCGTCACGAGGGCTTATCTAAACCTGCAATGCTCTAAAATTGTATACATATCTGAATTTCCCAACCATTGTCACCCGTTACCAATGAAATATAACCTTATCATTGCCCATAGTTACCAATGAAATATAAATGTCTCCTACCGTTTTCCTAAATTTGTCATTGCCCATAGTTACCAATGAAATATAAATTTATGCTCTAAATCCTCATTGCCATCCGTTACCAATGAAATATAAACTTATCACTCTAAATTATCATTGTCTATAGTTACCAATGAAATAACATTTTAGCAGACTCCAGTCGACCAGCAACAACGCCACCGAGGCCAGGTCGAAATGGAACATCTCTTCAGTGTACACAAGTCATATCCAATCCAACAAACTCCGAAGCGGTAAGAACACTCACCCTTTTTCCGGCCATGCCTCAGAGAGAGTTAGCCCGGCGGTTGACTGAAACACAGAAGAGACGCAAACCCAGCCCCACGTTGGGCGCCATTATGTCGTATATGATGAATGGTGGCAATTATTGCCGTCAACACAGAGTCCGTTATGCTGCATCGTGTGAGAGGTTTTTATTAAGATCACGAGTTTACAGCATAGGTACAGACTCGCGATGTCCGGAGAACGGCTCCCCAGATTGCTATGGCCGTTCTGCCGTCTTCCTCGCCTCACCCCCTTATTTATAAACAATGAAACTGACCTCTTCTGACCAATCCCCAGTCTCCAAGACACTTCCTGTCTGTCATATGTGACGTCACGCTAAAACCTTCCCTCTTAATACCAAAAATCAGGATGTTTTTGTGCTGGTCAAGGGCAGTCAAGTCTGAGGAGAACCAGGGGCTATATCTGTTCTTAGTTCTGTATTTTTTGAATGGGGCATGTTTATTTAAGATTGAGAGGAAATTACTTTTAAAGAACAACCAGGCATCCTCTACTGACGGAATGAGATCTATATCCATCCAGGATACCTGGGCCAGGTCAATTAGGAAGGCCTGCTCGCTGAAGTGTTTTTGGGAGCGTTTGACAGTGATGAGGGGTGGTCGTTTGACCGCGGACCCGTTACGGACGCAGGCAATAAGGCAGTGATCGCTGAGATCCTGGTTGAAGACAGCGGAGGTGTATTTAGAGGGTAAGTTAGTCAGGATGATATCTATGAGGGTACCCATGTTTACGGATTTAGGGTTGTACCTGGTAGGTTCGTTGATAATTTGTGTGAGATTGAGGGCATCTAGTTTAGATTGTAGGATGGCCGGGGTGTTAAGCATATCCCAATTTAGGTCACCAAGCAGTACGAACTCTGAGGATAGATGGGGGCAATCAATTCACATATGGTGTCCAGGGCACAGCTGGGGGCTGAGGGGGGTCTGTAGCAAGCGGCAACAGTGAGAGATTTATTTCTGGAAAGGTGGATTTTTAGAAGTAGAAGCTCAAACTGTTTGGGCACAGACCTGGATAGTATGATATAGCTCTGCAGGCTATCTCTACAGTAGATTGCAACTCCACCCCCTTTGGCAGTTCTCTCTAGACGGAAAATGTTATAGTTGGGGATGGAAATTTCAGAATTTTTGGTGGCCTTCCTAAGCCAGGATTCAGACACTGCTAGAACATCAGGGTTGGCGGAGTGTGCTAACGCAGTGAATAACTCAAACTTAGGAAGGAGGCTTCTGATATTTACGTGCAGAAAACCAAGACTTTTACGGTTACAGAAGTCAACAAATGATAGCTCCTTGGGAGTAGGAGTGATACTGGGGGCTGCAGGGCCTGGGTTAGCCTCTACATCACCAGAGGAACAGAGGAGGACTAGAATAAGGATACGACTAAAGGCTTTAAGAACTGGTCTTCTAGTGCGTTGGGTACATAGAATAAAGGGGGCAGTTCTCCGGGCGTTGTAGAAAAGATTCAGGGCATTATGTACAGAAAAGGATATGGAAGGATATGAGTACAGTTCAGGTAACCCTAAGCGTTGGGTAACAATGAAAGAGATAGCGTCACTGGAGCCACCGATTGAGCCGGTCTCGGCGTGTATGGGGGGTGGAACAAAGGAACTATTTGAGGCAGTTTGAGAGGGACTAGGGGTTCTACAGTGAAATTGTATAATAAGAACTAACCCAAACAGCAATAGGCAAGGCATAATTGACATGGGAGAGAGGCATAAAGCAGTCACAGCTATTGTTTGGAAACTGTTCTGTTTGATAACCTAATCCCTGAATCATGGGACCCAGTCTAGTTTCACAACTGAAGTCTTAAATGCACAATCTACACCGACCAAAAATGTAAACGCAACATGTAAAGTGTTGGTTTCACGAGCTGAAATAAAAGATCCAAGACATTTTCCATACGCACAAATTTGATTGCATCCCTCTTAGTGAGCATTTCTGCTTTGCCAAGATAATCCATCCACTTGACAGGTGTGACATATGATCATTACACAGGTGCACCTTG